>NC_041732.1:25832764-26067764 GCF_004115215.2 Ornithorhynchus anatinus | reverse complement strand
AAAGCACTGTCTAACATGCCTCCGAGAGAGGCAGTGAGGCTTAGTGGAAAGGATGCAGAACTAGGAATCAGAAGACCTGGCTCCTAATCCTAGCTCTATGACATCTCCCGTGTGACCTTGAGACAGACTCTTAACTTCTTTGGGACTCAGTTTCCTCATCTGTAAAATGGGAGTTGAATAACCTATTCCCCCATTCCCTTAGGTTTTGAGCCCCACATGGGACAGGGACTGTGGCCAACCTGATGATCTTGGATCAACCCCAACGCTTAGCAAATACCTCAATTATAATTAAGTGCCTCTCTGTTGTAGGGGTTTATTTTCAATTATACAAATATAGGAGATCAAATGGACAAAAACCAAATAACAGTCCTTTTGTTTCCTATTCAGAAAGCACAAATACCTATTACAAACTAAAAATATGATCATCCACTGCATCTAGATAAAATCATTCATGCAAGAGGCTCAAAGCACTTTACCAGTAAGAGCTATCCATCTTTGACAGGAGGGTAAGCTGGGCTGTTCTATGACTTCCACAAGAGCAGGCAGGGTGTCTGCAGTCGAGCTGAGGTTAGAACCCAGGAGTCCTGGATTGTGTTCATTGTAGTATATACAGTGGATGTCCTAGAAAGCTGCCACTTGAAAGGAATGACTGACATAGGAGGATTTAAACTATGAATTTTCAGTCATCTGGGAGGAGGGTAATCTGAGGAAACCTGGATGCATCCAGGATGGTAATATGTATTTGGAGTTCCAGTTCTGGAGTAAATGCTACAGTAGGGAAAGGGAAGTTTGCATCTATGTCACATTCCACAGAATGCTCTGTGCTTCCAGTTAATAAAATAATCTGGCGTCAGAGATCTCTTAGATATGAATAGCTTTTTTTCACGTAAATAACCACGAATGAAACTCTGTTTCTCTAATTAAACTCCCTTGAGATGAAAGCTGCATTTGATTTGGATTTGGTCAGAGACTGCTTTCTGATCTTCTCCTCCTCCCACTCCAGTTTCTACTGAGCTTCCCAGAAACCCCACTCTGACTCTCAGAAATGTCAGTGGCTTATCTCAAACCACATGCACATAGTGGTGAGATGGACAAACAGTGAACAGAAATAAGAAGTTAGTGCTTTTCTGGCTGACATGATTTTCCTTCAGCATATTTTAATGACAGAATTTAAATTGATTTGATTACAACCCAGATGACATGCAGCACAAAAAGAACACCAGCTAGTAAATTAATTTTTCTGGCTATTCTTGTTTAGATAAAGTATATGTCATCTCTATTGGCATCAAATCAATGGCAAAAAAAACCCATCTTTAAAAGAGAGCATTTATTACTAGCTAATACTAAGGCTAAGGTCATGGTTACATTTGAGCGAGCATGGATTTCATGCTATTTTAATATCACTCACTGGACTTTGAAACCAGCTCCTAACTCTCTGCAACCAATCTGAAAGGCAAAGAAATACAGAAGGTTGCCCAACCACATACTGGGGCAAGGATGGGTTTAGATAATAGTGTAGTTGTGACTGGAAATCAAATATGGGCATGAAGAAAACCTCCTTCTTTGTCCAAAGGAGTGATCACATGTTGACAGCTGGAATTTACATGGCTCTTTATTCAATAAACTAGCAGCCTTCACTGCATTCCTACATCAACAACACAATAGTGGCACAGAAGCAAACTGACACATTACGCACGGTCCAGCTGCCCCTTGCACTCACCACTTATTCTGCAACCACCACCCCCGCCCTCTGTCTTCCTCTTCTTCGTTCATATGTAAGCATTCACATGTTAACAAGCTATACACACATCTTCGGTACCACTGAGGGGTGATTTCCATGTACACACATATACATATGCACACACAAATACACATATGTGCAGTCATGACTAGGGTAAGAATTTTAAAGAGTGGATAACTAGCTGGATGGGAAACATGGACATTGCTGCAAACCAAAAGCAAGAGAATCCATTTGCCTTTATGAGGCATGTTTTTCTCCCATTTCAGATCCTCAAGAAAGTACAAAGGATTTACACTGGGCCTATGTAGCTCTCTTTAGGAATGTGAAGAGAAAGGGAACGTGACCTTTGGAACAGAACTTAAATTTGTGCCCATTGTTTCCTGAGAAGCAGCATGGCCTGGGAGTCAGAGTACCTGGGTTCTAATCCTGGCCCCACCATATGTCTACTGTGACCTTGGGCAAGTTGCTTTACTTCTCTGTGCTTCAATTACCTCATCTGTAAAATGGGGATTAAGACTGTGAGCCCAATGTGGGACAGGAATTTGTCCAACCCAATTACTTTGTATCTACCCAGCACTTAGTACAGGGCCTGGTACAGGGCCTAGTAAGCACTTAACAAATACTACTATTATTGTTATTAATAATAATAATTGCCTGGAATAAAAATAATCATCTGGAACACATAACAGATAATATGAAGTTGAAGTTGACATCTCTCCTACAGCACAGAGCCAGTTCCCTCTATGGAAGATATGTCTTTTCTAAAACTCTTTCTGGATACTGGATATATAATATGAGCCCACTACCCTAAACCCCATCACCTTGTTCTCCTTTTGGAAATCCATGCACCCCCTTCAAGAACCTGTGGCATAAAGTGATTCCCTTAATACTTAGGGAATAATTTCTCATAGGTGGCATATTTAATTAAAAGAAGAAGTATGGCATTTATTAAGCACTTACTCTGTGTCAAGCACTGGATTAGATGTAAAATTGTGAGATTGGACATACTCCTTGTTTTATACAGGGGCTCACCGTCAATTTCATGAGGAAACTAATGGCCAGGGAGGTTAAGTGATTTACCCAAGGTCATACAGCAGGCCTGTGGTAGAGCTGGGTCCCATGATTCCCCAAATCCTGTGCTCTTTCTGTCCGGCCAGGTTGCCTCTCACTTGCATGACTAAGTACTTCTTGGCCTTTTCCTTCAAATCAGAGTGTGTGTACAAATCATTTAGAAAATGATGATTTGCCTAATTCTGAATCTAGCTGTTCAATTTATAAAGTTTTTAACTGATTTGAAATAGTGCTGTTGATGAAAGAAAGCCATGGCAAAATAGGCACAGTAAGCGCTCAATAAATATGATTGAATCAATTATATCCTTAAGAGGTAAGGTTGTTTATTTTTGTAATGTTTCAGACTTTCATCTCCACCAGGAGGGCTGAATCAATCAGTTCATTCATTCATTCAATAGTATTTATTGAGCGCTTACTATGTGCAGAGCACTGTACTAAGCGCTTGGGATGAACAAGTCGGCAACAGATAGAGACAGTCCCTGCCGTTTGACGGGCTTACAGTCTAATCGGGGGAGACGGACAGACAAGAACAATGGCAATAAACTGCGTCAAGGGGAATCAGTCAATCAGTGGTATTTATTGAGCGCTTACTATGTGCATTTGGGAGAGTACAATACAACATAGCAGACATGTTCCCTGGCCATAACGAGTTTATAGTCTAGAGGGGGAGACAGACATTGATATGAATAAATAATTTATAATATATGATTTAAAGATCTGTACATAAGTGCTGAGGGGTTGGGGCAAATATCATATTCCAAAGCTCGCAGATCCAAGTGCATAGATGAGAGAGAAGGGAGAGTGAGCCAGGGAAAAGAGGACTTAATTGTGGAAGGCCTTTTGGAGGTGTGACCTAAATAATGGTTTGAAGGTGGAGATAGTGGAGTTCTGGTGTTTATGGAGGGGGAGGGAGTTCCAGGCTATTGGGAGGATGTGGGAAAGGGGTCTGCGGGCGAATGAATGAAAATTTTTCTGAACCGACTGCTAAGTACTCAACCATCACATCTCTGCAACATTGAAGACACTTCTAAAAGACTCAGATGTTTAACTATTGTGTTAGTGATCATACACTCCTATTGGGCTGCAGGCCAGAAAAGAAAAAAAAAGCCAGAGATTTGCAGCTGAAAAGCTATAAAGTGGTGAATTCTACCTTAGAGCAAAACCATCTTCAGTGACAAATTTCAAAGGCCATATGTATGCGATTTTCATGAAAAGCAGACGACCCTAAATTTCTTTGTTTAACTGGAAGCTATCTTTCTCACAGAATGGGCAAGTTCTTTTTGCTGCTCGCCTTGTTTATTGTGTCATTACAGATTTCACTTTCTTTTCTAGTGCTGCAATCAAGATTCTAGATGCACGTTTTGGTACCAACGGGTATTTCATTAACACTGACACCTCCAGCATCTTCAAGGGAATTACCTGAGGCACAACATTACTTTCAGAGAATGTTTATCATAGACTGACAAAAAAGAGAAAGAATGAGAGACAGAAAGAGAGAGAGAGAGAGAGAAAGAAACATTTCCCAATGCCACCTAAATTCCAAATGCTAATTCACTATCCGGGTAAAATCCCCAAACAGTAAAAACAGTATATTTCTTTTTTAAAAAAACTTGCGTAAGAATCATTAGGGTTATGGAAATTTTCTCCTAGATAATGCCATGAAACAGAGATCCTATTTGACCTGTATTAAGGGCTTGTTAGTTTGGAATTTACTTCAGTAGCTCTTATTCCTGAAAAGTTCTTTAAGGATAAAAAGAAATGAGAATCATTTCACCCACTTAAGCATCATTTGGCTCTGAGTCTGAGGATGGGAGGGAGGGTTTGCTTTCTAGTTAAATGCAGGGCTCCTTTCTTTTCCTTCTTTATAAAAAAGGAAGCACTGGCTTCACTCTGTTTTCCCCCAAACTGCAAACCCAAGGAAAGGTTAAAAAGCCAGAGTGAAGGCCCCTGATTTTGTTCCTTTCCTCTCAGCACACACACTTTGTTTTCAAAGTACAATACAGTTTTGTAAATAGAGATGGATGTGAAAACTGTCACATCTTCCTTTGAGCCACAGGAGTGTTACTTGATATGTATCAATATTTCCTGTCAGCTCCAACAAAGCAGGATCTCAGGCCTTACCGTATCTTTAGGCTGCTAAATATTGTTTGCTTAAGTCAGCTCATTCCAGGCCCTTTTATGTGGCCTGACAGTTGATTGGGAGGAGGCCCACTAACTTTCTTAAAGTGTGCAGCCAACCGTTTGGCGGTCTGCACTGGAGGTTCCACATGAAATCCTCTTTAGATAAATTCATACTTGCACAGGGTGATTAGCCTTCCAGCTCGACTGGCTCACTTGTCTTAAAAAGCAGGACATCCTTGATCAATGCAGAGCTGGAGATGTCTTCTATTAACAAGCTAGGCTGCTGTCTGTGTCCAAAGCCTTGTGAAGACGCAACCAAAAAAAAAAAAAAGCAATCGTCCCCTCGCCCCTCACCCTTTTTTTTCCAAAGATGACAGCCTGAGTTTGACAACCTAATCCTTCAAGCTTGTCTTAGTTACTGAAAGGCTCAAGTAGTGTCAAAGGAACCAGCTGATAACAGTCTTCATGCCAAACCTAACAGCTTCATTGCAACAAGAAACTTTCACATTAAATTTCCATATGGTTTCTCCCTGTTTTCCCACCCCCTTTCAAAGACAGATAAGGCTTCCCTGCTGCAAAAACTAAATAGTAACTGCTGTGGAGGGCCAGCTGGGACATGGTCAAATTAGTGGATTATTATTACCAAGGGAACATTAGAAATCAAGTTTATTATTGGCAGTTCCTGTTTCTGTAAGACCTGTTAATGGCTGAAATTTAAAGGGTGTCGGTCAATCAACAAAATGTCTTTTTTTAAGCACTGTGTTTTTCACTCACTGCTGCTGCTGGGAGCTGCAAAAGTTGTAGTAAAAATTGTGGCATTGTATAGGATGTAATCTTAATTAGGAATGATGACGATGGGTCAAAGAGAATTTTCTTTTGGCCCTAGACCTGGGGTCTAAGACAGCAGGTGGGTAGATGTCTTTGGATAATTCCAAGGCTAAGTGTTGTTACCAAAATGATCTTGCAGAGTCCTTGAGAATTACAATAAATGCAGGCAGGGACCTATAAATCAGGGCGGCACAATATTTTCAGCTTCCTGGGCAGCATGGGGTGAATGTTTTCACTAAAACCCAAATCCTTCTTTGGTTATCCTTTTGACATTCCTGCTGTGGAAGTTTCACTCTCTGAAGCTAATAATTGTCATTATTATTATTTTTAATCAAACTTGAATTTTGGGAATTGTTTTCTTCTTAAAGATGTTCTTACTGTCTCATTTCCTAATAAGGTCTCATTTTCTTTTTTCCCAAAAGGAATTTGGAATACTGAAATGAAATGAGCCTCTATCTCTTAAGTGAAAATATTTTTCCATTTCCTTAAGGCAGTTATGCGGGTTAGTTTTCCAGGGAAATTCCTATATAGCAAGGCTAATAGCAGGCATTTCCTTGTGGCCTGATTCACATTTGGAAAGCAAAGATTCTTGAAAAGAACCTATTGTGTAATTATTTGTCTGATTGGAACAGCAAAGTGTCCTAGTTAAAAATCTTTAAGAAAAAACGATTTCACCATTTTCTCCCAAACAATTGCTAATTTAATTGTGCTAACTTTCAGAGTAACATTTTTATTCAGGTGGCCAGGCTGATGATGGTAAAGTGATATGTCGAATGGGCTCAATCAGTGTAGAGGAACTGTTTTCAAAGGGTTAATTGGCTGGTAAATTTTCTCTGACCCATGCAAAAGAAAAAAAAAACTTTTTTCATTTGGATTCCTTCAGATGTTTTGGAATCCTCGGTTCACAGATTATACCTACGTTGTACTTTGAATTGTGGAGTTTTGCAGAACACCATTCTGGACCCGTCTCATTTTCCACATTTCTAGAATTAATTTCCTCCATTCTTCTTGCACTCGACTCCCTCTGAGAAAGGAGAGGGTTTTAATAACTTAGGTTTTGCTTTTCTTACCCAGAGTCATTTTTGAACCTTATCCTTTAGGAAAGGGAATAAAAGAAAACTCCTTATTCTTTAATATGAGGTTATTTTCTCCGCTTATATTTATAGTTTCCATGCCACTGAAGGCCAAATATCTACCAAACGCAAAATATAAAGCACCGTAAAAAGGTTTAAAATATGAGATCTAATAATAAGGTTGAAAAGATAATGAAATCTAATAAGTGTTTTGCATAACATATCCCCATTTTAGAGTTGAGGAAAGTGAGGCATGAGTTGTTATGGGAATGGCCCCAGTTCATACCTCAGTGGAAAAATGGGTGCAGGACCTTGAACTCCAGATCCCCTGAGAGCAGCACATTTGTTTTCCTGCTTGACAAAGTAATATTTTTCTATCAGCCAAGTCTATTTTGTGTTACCTCCAAGTGATCGTTTCTGATTGTGAGAAGGATAAACACTGCTGCTAGTTGATTGATAGGCCAGTTTGATGTGATCAGACTGATATAAATTTGGGTGGGATCACACTCCTTGATGAGGCACAGCTGAGAGTGACCCCGAGGTCCATTTAGATCAGAATGGAAAATGCCCCATGAACCATTTAATTTGCATGCAGAGAACAGGAGAGATGGTTACATACAGCTCTCTTCACTCTAGAATGGATATTTCTAATAGCATCATCTCAGCAACAACAATAAATAGCAGCAGCTGCGAGAGTCCTGTTGGAGTCCTGGGGAAAATTGCAGGGATTCCTCTAGTTTGGCCAGTGAGACACAAGCAGTGAAACTTGGAGGTGCAGCTTTTCTGTAAATGTCTCCACTAGCCATACGCTTCCCCGGGCCTGCCTCCCGCCTTGGACACTTTGGTTTTATTTACGAATATGTTGCCGGAATTCAAATGAGTTATCTATTCTGTGGCCGCGTCATTTTCCCACAGAGGTCTTGTCGCTGGCTGACGCAGGGTCCGGTCGAAACAGAGAGAAGAAAAGAAGAGAGCAAAAGAATTCTTTTCAACTCTTTTTTTTTATGTTTCACTCATTTCTCTCTTCTCTTCACCCTCCCTCCCCCCTCCCCACTCTCCTTGCCCCTCTTCCCTCCACTGCTTCCCTCCCCTTTGGTCCCCCTTAGTCCCCACTTTATCCCCCTTTATGTTACACGATCGCTCAAATTGAAGCCCAGGAGGGTCCTATAGGGAATGCATAGGATCCCTGGGAGAAAAAAAGCCCCCAACAAGCTATACACCAGATGTATAACGTTATATGGTCAAACTGGCAAACACAAAAGCTGAAAAACAAAAGGCGTGAATTAGGGAGAGGCTTTCAAAGGCGTGTTTTCAAAACAGCCCGGCCAAGAGCCTGGATACCCCTCCTGAGACTAAATGCTTGAAAGAAAAGGTGCTAAAGAAAGAAAGGAAAAGAAAAAAAAGCCCATTTTTTCTAATTAGCTGAGGCCTAACAGGCCCTGAATTTCGCAACTAGTTTTCATCAAGGGGGCTGTGGCTTGTGAAACTGAAAAATATGCTTTGAAACCTGTGATGCATGTCTTCCTCTGGCTCAGCCACGAATCAGTCCTTCAGTTTTTCCTTTGCAGTGGGTTCTGCCTTCCTTCATGATTCGCTTTCCTTATTACTCCCATCACACAAATATTGTTTACAGGGCGTGAGGGTGGAGGGAAACGTTGGCAAAACCTGATTTGCTTCCCACCCCTTTCTGCTTCATTGGTACGGGGCTTCCCGATCTCAGCCGCTTAGTTGCTCCTCCGCACACACCTAATTTCATAGCACCCTCCAACTCTTCTGAAAGTGTGGTTCCAGACTGGGTGCATTTTCTGTCATTTCTGGAATTCAAGCTAAAAATGCTCTGGTAGGGAAGACTGGGACACACTGGATGGAAAAACTACATAATTATCTGGGTCTCAGAGGTGTATTCCCAGTCTCACTCTGACACTTTAGCAAAATGGTGTCACCACTAGAAATACCTTTGAATCTTGGTCACTGCTTGCTCAGGGAGAATTGAAAACTTTCTGAATCAGGGTTCCAAGTGAAAGGAAATCTGTTTGTAAGAGGGTGGTGGCTGGCTGCATTTTGAGGGGAGGTAACTTTAATTGCTATGCTGCCTGGCATGGATGCATGTGGTCTTGCATGGTGTGTTTTAGAAACAAATACTTGTTCTAATGAATTGGCCTTATTAGGGGACTACTCATATTCTTTCATAAAGAACTGAGCTATTCTGAACCTCTGAATGCAACAGTCTCTTGATATTCTACCACCGAAGTTTCCAGCCTGTGAACACATTTTCCACTGTCTTCATAAGGCACGTTTTTTTAAGGACCTAAAATACCATTCAGACTAAGAAACTATTAAGTCATCAGGTAAAAGCTACATAACATCACAGACAGTGTACCAGCCCAATTATCATGCTAAAAATGTATTTGCATTCACTGCTGAACAATTCACCAGTTTATTCACCTGGTGGCACATTTTTTAAGCTCACAGCCATAGTTAAAATAGATTCATTAGCTTTGATTAACCTTCTTTAACTAGAGTTAAAAACCTGATATAGGAAGCTCAGTTTCCAATGCAGCCTTTAAGATACTTTATCATGTTTAAGACCCAATTACTGTTGTACTGAATAAGTATAAAGCATCACAATAAAATGTGGTGCACACAGGCCCACTAACTCTCACGGCAAATAATCATTAATTTATACCAGCAACTTCCCCATTTCTATAGTTTAATTGATGGTTTCACTTAATTCAAGTTGAAATCGGTGGAACCTGATACTGATTTGAACAACTAGTTCCAGAGCTTTATTGACTTTGGACTATATATTTTTTTTTCTTTGAGCTTTGTGTTTGTAATCTCAGAAGGCTACTTCAAATGTCCCCATAAAAACAAATCCACAACCCAATTACTTTGCCAATCTGCAGAAATTAGTTTCTGCCAGAACTGTGTGGCTCTTGAATGAAAAGAACCTGTGAAATTTCAGGTTTCCAGAACATGCTACCAATGTTTAAAAGCACCTTGATTAAAAAAAAAAATTCTCTAAGACTATCATGATAAAGTCAGCATCCTGTTCATCACAAGCCTCTAACATGCATAAAATTTGCATTTTGTATTTTTAAAAGAGTTCTACACTTTCTAGACAACTTGACTTTGCTTACTGTCCCCCTAACATTTTAGTAGGAACAGGGGTAGACGTCATCTCCAGAATGTGATGGGTTAATTTTGGACAGGGTTTGACTGAACTGGGAATAATGAACAGTGAGATACTGCAGCTTTCAGGCAAAACAGAGTAACAACAATTAAAAAAAGTCTTTAGTCAGTTAACTAACAAGAACAGCACAGTGTTCAGTATAGATGAAAAACAAGCCACCAGGACTGCCATTGTTGCTGCTGCTTTTCCTTGGGTGTGGAAAGCATTACAACATTTGTGAACCAAATGCTTATGGGCTTCTTCTCATCTGCTTTAAAATGTTTGGTTTTACCATATTTCCATAAAACCACAACCACACCCTCCTTTCTAAATCCTCCCTCCCCCTCTTTCAGCAGATGTGTGTTCTAAGAGGAAATAGAGACAGTGATATAATCAGTCACTAGTTAGAGGGCTTTCATACAAAATTCTCCCGCAAATTCACACACATAAAAAATCCCTCAGCCACTGATGGAATTAAACTAAAATTCCTGATTATTTGAAGTTTTGAAAGTTTTCATTTTGCATTTGGGATTTGAATGTATGGTACTTTATTTATCAGACTACAGCATAATTTGAAGCTGTGATTGTGAAACAAGTAAATGGAAACTTAAGGGGCTGTTCTCTCCAAATTTAGTTCCATTATTTAAGAATGTACACTGCTTGGAGACACAAAGGGGTATGTGGAGGGTGCTTGATAGTTGCTAACTCGACAATATGTTTGCTACACAGCACTTCAAATTGCGATTGTTTGGAAAAATAATGTCAGCTACTAGATAGCGGCATAACATCATCAAAAATTACAAGATTGTATTTTTTACAGAGAGCATGAGAAAGAGATTTACAAAATCGCAACATGTCACCCAAAAGAAAAGAACCACTCTAAGTTATGTCTGGTATATTAACGTGCACTTTTTTTGTAGTTTACTAAAAAAACAAAAAAACACAAAAAACACAAACTGAAACTCTAATTCACTGGGCTATTGCCTCGAACAACTTTGATGCTTCCACAAGAATACTGACATAAATGTCACCCGGCATCAGATCCTTTTTTTCTTTTTCCACTTAGTCCAAATTGCCTTATACCAAAGGAGTATTCGACAGCTCTGTCACTCAGTCAGTACCTGGTACTGCATTCCACAATCCTGTCCTCTGTTAAAGTGAAAATCTGCATCTCAACAGAGTTGTTTTTGCAGTCCACTGTCACATTTCCATTATCAGTGGACATGTGCATGCATGTTCAGGTGAACAAATACGTGTATATCTCAGGCACGATTGGGTTTAGCATAGGAGGATGGTATGTTTTCTGATCTTGTATACAGCTAGCTGGCTCTTGCCTACCGTAGGATCAAAGTGGCCCAGAGGCTAGGAAGTCCCCCAGAGTAGCAAAATAAAAGAAAAGGTAGGATTTTATTTAGGTATGAAATCAATTTCCTAATATATTATCCTGAGTGTCTGCTTTCTTTGATTGGTTAGAGTACATTATTTAACTTCTTCCATAAAGTTGAAGTCTTGTCTTGTTCAAAGCTGAATCATTCATAGCTTATGCTGACCCAGTGAATTTGATTATCCCTACAACACTCAAAACCCTCAAAACAACAGAAGTAAATATGGACAGGGACTTATGGGTATTTCCATAGTGCTCTTAGAAGTAGACTGACTGACAGTCACATAGGAGATCTGCATAAATGGTGAACTGGTTTTAATATGAGAGAAACAGGAACCAAATCCATGTGTCACTTACACATTAGTTCAAAGAAGAGTATGTATTAGGGAAGCAAAACTATTCAGGCCTCCTTTCCTACTTTTTAAGAAAACTAAAAAAAAAAAAAAGTGGGGGGTTAAAAAGTCCTATGCCCATCTGTACTCCCTTTGGGTTTTTGGCGAGGACCTTTGGTAGAATTGCCAAAATTATGTGTGGCAGTCATCCAAATATTTCTGAACCAAGCCAAACCTCAGAAGAGAGCCTTTACTCAGTCAGGACATTTCCAATTAGATTTTTTTTTATGATCTTGAAAGTTGCCATTCACTTTTGATAACAGCCTGAAGTTTGCTGCAAATACCCTCACAGCCCCTAGGCTCCTCCACTGCCAGGAGTTCAAATGTTTCTGTGAAAGGAACAAGGATAATGCAATCTATTCTAGAACCTTCTGTGAGTTGTTGATATTGCTGGTAATGTGTGGCAACTGACAGAAAATGAACTAGGCCGAGGAGATCAAAAAAAAAAAAGAAAGAAACTCCAATATCCAATTGCTAGCAGAACTGGACTGTGACTCTTGGGGAAAAAAAAAAAAAACAAAGAGCAAAAGCCATTCCAAGTTGGTGTGAAAATTCCTGGCTGGAAAGACTTCTTCACAGGTTAGCCAGCAATTTCCAGTTACCCAGAGAGCCCGTTACATGAAACTGGCAGCTACAATTACCTGAATTTGTGTACAGATGCAGATTATGGTAATTCATGGGGAGCCTCTGAATAACCCATAATGAGAGGAGAGTTGGGACCAAACCCCTCAAGGGTAGCAGAAAAGCCTGGCTCAAATATGTCCTTAACTGGCTGTGGAGAAGAAACTCCGGAATGCAAGGACACTTTCCCACTCCTCTTTTAAACTTTATGTGTAAAATTATAGTTGTACAAACATTTGTTGCAGATCTATAAAACAAAACACATCAAAAATTACAAGAAAAGATATGCCCAAGGATATAGTATTTTTTTGGATGCTAAAAGTGACCTGATTTGGAGTTAAGACGTCAATGTACCCTTGTGGAGATAGAGATGAACAAATAAATAAGTCCAGTTATATAGACACAAGACAACTGGATACTCTGCCTAAGAATCCAAATAGTTGGAAGAATATCCAAACTGAAAGTCTGAAGGTTCACACATCACAGTCATGATAGAATGTCACCCTCCACGATGGATTGGCACAACATTGTAAGTCAATGGTAACATGTTTCAGGGAAGATCTCTAAAGGTGGCACTGATCAGAAGCATATAGTTTTGGCCCCCAGGGAATCTAGAATTTGATCCTATTTATTCTTTATGCATAGAAGGTCCTATGTGAGCTATGTAACTAGTGATGAAAAAGCTTGAAAGGGTCCTTGGCTGAAGTTCAAATAAACAAAACGCCTTCTCTGGAACTCTCTGGCCCGGTAGTACAGAAGCAAAAGTAAAGCATCAGAAAAGTTATTTCAAATTGAAATAAAAACCAATCCAAGGGGCCAGGTGTTCATTATAAGAATCTACCTCTTTGTAAAGGAAATTGGATGAGAGAGAATTCAGGGTACTAATGACATCCTTCCTTGGCAAATTGTTGACTGGCGCTCTTGGGGAAAGTTTTTATTTATTTTAAATGAGAGACATTTTACAATCAATTAGACCCCTTTAAGCCCCTCTGAAAGAAAACAGGGTCTCACTCAGGAATTTGGATTGCTTCTACCATGACCCATTCCATCATCTCCTAACCTAGAGCAAACCAAGTCTTTTCAAACTAGACGAAGCAATGTTGCTGCTGTCTGTCCAGAGGCTAAAGGAAATCTCTACTCTGTTCACCCCCTCCATTCTCAGAGAATACAAGAAGTAGAAGGCTGGTATCAGCCTACACCAAAGGAGCAATGACATTTTTTTTTAAAATTCCTGGTGAGCAGAAAAAGAAGAGGTTAAGATACTGTTTGGTGCTAAAAAGAATACTGGAAAAAATGGCATGGTTTGTCATGGAGATAGGCATTTTGGGAAAGGAGATGGAGCAATTAGGTTTCTGGGAACAGAAATTTCTCAGAGAGAAATTGAAGTTAGTGGGGAGAACTGAAGATGTGCCTCTTGTAGCTGTACCTTTTGTAAGTCTGGATAAAAGAAGCAAACAGATTCCCCAAAGGAATTCTGACATTGTGCTTGGCAGCTGAGTGAATGGAGAAACACAGAACTCTTATTTCCTCATATGTTTCCATAGTTGCTGAGTTCAAGCTCCACATAAGTTAGCTTCTTAGTGCTGGGAAGAGAATTATTAGGCATATTTTCCATGTGATTTAGTTAAGGAGCACCTTGAAAAGAACAATGTCTCAAGAGACAGCCAGCACTGATTTATGAGGGAGGTCTTGCTTAACTAACTTACTAGGAGTTCCTTGCTGATATTACTCCCAGGCTAGAGAAGAGAAAGGTAGGGGATTCTTTCACTATTAAAAAAAAAACAAATTTGAAAGGTTGTATATCAAAGTTTACTGCCGCAGTAAGGAGTCAGGCCACAGTAAGTAAAGAAGCTTGTTAGACAAAAACAGGGCACCAAACAAGGCACAGTGAATGGCTGTAAATAATACCTTCTCCAACTAGAATGAAGTTGCCAGGAGGGCCACTGTAGGAAACAGTTTATAGGGGCCCCCTTTGTTTACATTAGTGGCCAGTGGCTTGGAAAATAGTGTCAAAATGAAGATCTCCAAATTTTGGCGATTGTTCCTAACAGTGAATTTTAAAAGACCTGATCCTCTGTGCCTGAAGAGCTATTATACAGTGGCTTATAGTGAAGACTTTCAAATTTCTCTCAGGAAGAAAAACAAGTAGAGTAAAAGTTGTCCACTGAGAGTCACAAAAGGATATTTAGAGATCCACAGGCAAAGAACAAGCCATAACGGGGGATGGGAAAAGGGGAGGAAAATGAACAATTCTATGGCCTCCTGACTAACATATCTGGATCAGTGAAAAAAAATCAATATAAAAGGTTAAAAAGAGTAAGAAGTCTTTATACTGGTCACTGTAATATATGAGTAGAAAAAAAGATGAAACTTGAGAAGGCTGTTTGTCTCACTAAAATAATGAATTTTTAAAATCTGGGTGTTCTGGCATATCAATTCAGGCAATTAAGAAATGATTGGAGGCAAATGCGAATGTAACAGTAGAGAAAAGGGAAGTCACAAAATACTGTATTTGGGAAAAGAATAGATAAGCTGTTGTAAATGACATTCATCCACACTGTTGATAAGGGAAATGGCTATTAGTTCCAAGGTCAGGAAATGTACTAGGTTATTCATGAGGGTTTTGCTTTGTTTTTGTTTGTTTCAGAACTAAGGAGTAAGCGGCGCCATCTGATAATAAGAGGTAGAGGTATAACAAAGATGGCAAAATAATTAGAAAATTACTGGTTAATTCTTTTGGCTATTAAGATCTAGAAAACAATTCACCCTGACCAGTATATCAAAGAGGGACAAACGGTTCCTGAATTTCTTCCAAGGCAAAACTTTTTTTTCAACAGTATAACCTGAGGAAATAACCTGAGGAAAATATCTTGGGGGAAACATAAATGTTGAGTACAAAGTGGAAATAAACAACATGCACTATGCGGAAATTCTTAGTGTCAGGCTGGCCAAACACTTAATGCTCTAGATGTCAATTTTGTAGGCACACTAGCTAGGATAAAAAAAAACAAAACCAACACATTCCTACAGACCAAAAATGCATATCTTAAATTTGTATTGAACAGTCAATCAAGCAATGGTATATAGTGACCACTTACTCTGTGCAAAGCACCGTACTAAGCACTTGGGAGAGAATATAACAAAGTTGGTTGACATGTTCCCTGCTCACAAGGAGCTTACAGTCTATAGGAGAGCTTATTTTTTTTCCAAATCACTTTCCTATCAATTATCTCAATTTTTCCCCAATATATTTATGAAGTAAGGCTTGTCTCCATTACAAAAATGGGGAGACTGAAACACAGCAAAGTGAAGTGAGTTGCCTAAAGGTGCACAGCCTTCTGGAAGATTTGGGAAACTTCAGAATCTTGGGAAGCAGCATGGATCATTGACAAAAAGCACAGGCCTTAGTCAGATTTGTGTTCTAATCCTGGCTCTCCCACTTTCCTGCACTGTGATTTTGGGTAAGTCACTTACCTTCTTTGTGCCTCAGTTTCCTCATATGTATCATGGGGATTCATTGCTTCTCCCTCACCCTTACCTTGTGAATCCCATGTGGGATAGGGACTGAGTATGATCTGATAGTATTGTACGTATCCCAGTACTTAGCACAGTGCTTGTCACTAAACAAGTGCTTCACAAATACCACTATTATTATTATTATTCATGATAGAGTTGGGATAGGACCAAGGACCCTACCTCCAGTTAGATGTCTAATTAACCCAGATGAAAGTGATATTATGTTCAGTGTTAGGACCTAGATAGTCCAGGTTGGGGGAGATAAAGGGAAGTGATCTGAATGTCTAGAAAAATTTCATTCTGTTTGTTAACCTGGGTCAAAACACAGGACCAAGTAACCACAAAATGGCATGTCCCAGTGCCAGTACTGAATCTCTAGAGAGTTTCAGATTTCCAAATGAATGATTTGGTGCCACTCCAAACTGAATCTGAACCCTGGATTTTTGAACCTGGCCTTTTATTAATTTAGACTTAAAATGTCCCCAATAGCAATGTGCATCATTACTTCATTGTTTATAGTTCTAAATTGCAAAATTCAGAAATACTGACTGTGGAGTTACAGGGAAATTCTGTATATCTCTCAGCCACTTTTCCCTTCATGTTTTAGGTCTTGGCTGTTCATCTGAGAGTTTGTCACACAGCTGGATTTTGGCAGCTTAGTGACAAGAATCAGTGGAGTGAACTGGATGATGTACTCCTGTTTAAAACAAAATTTCCCAGACCCTTCAGCTATGTCAGAATATCAGGGAAAATGTATTCAGTATTAGAAGAATTAAATAAAAGCATTACTTGATCTTTCAGATGTTACTAAGTTTTATTTCTGGACAAAATAGCCCTTAGAAGTTGTAGCTTGTGAAAAACAGTCACCCACACTAGATTATAAAATACTTGAGGTCAGGGATCATGTCTACTAACTCTACTGTATTGAAATATACCAACTGCTTAGTACATTGCTCTGCACACTGTAAGCACTCAGTAAATACTGTTGATTAACTGTATGTGCCATGACTTTGCCATGCTGTCAGCAGGGTAAGGAGCATGAGAATAGAGAGGGAGAAGGGTCAGCTCTCCAAATGAATCGGCAAATATCAAAACCTTCAAGGAAATATCTTTGACAGGAAGTGATTTCCCCTGGAAGCTATGTCAATGGCTTCGGGTCACCAAACTGCCTTTACCACTGTGGCGTGGGAGAAAGGTCTAGTGATTTTCTCGGATTCTGTACCTTCAGCATTCCCAGGAACAATGGTTCCTTCAAAGTGTGGCCCTGAGGAAGACTCAAAATTGGTTCTCTGAAAGAAGCATGACTGTACATTCGTATTTCAGAAGCTAACATATCTCTTTATGGCACAGTAAACCCCTTTAGTAGAGTAGCATGGTGTGGTGGATAGAGCACAGGCCTGGGAGTCAGAAGGTCATGGATTCTAATCATGGCTCCATTTGTCTGTTGTGTGACCTTGTGCAAGTCACTTTAGTTTTCTATGCCTCAGTTACCTAAACTGTAAAATGGGGATTGAGTCTGTGAGCACCACATGGGACAGGGACTGTGTCCAACCCAATTTGCTATATCCACCCCAGTGCTTAATACAGTGCCTGGCACATAGTGGGCGCTTTTCATATACCACAGTTATTATCATTATTAGAGGAATTCTAAGAAGTTGTCACATTTCTTTTGTGTTATTCTAGGGTGAAGGTAGAAAATGTCGAGTATACCAACAGCAACTTGTGATTGCAAATTCTTCATTTATTGAAGCAGTGTGTCCTGAAACCAATCCATCAATCGATGCATTTATTCACTTATTTTTATTGCTTTTGTCAAGTGGTTACTACTGCCAAGCCCTGTACTAAGCACTGGGGTAGATACCAGCTAATCAGGGTGGATACAGTCAATATCCCATATGGGGGTTACAGTCACAATCCCCATTTACAGATGAGGTAACTGAGGCACAGAGAAGTGACCTGCCCCAAGTTACACAGCAGAGTGTTGGTGGAGTTGGCATTGGAGAAGCAGCATGGCATAGTAGACAGAACATGGACCTGGGAGTCAGAATGTCATGGGTTCTACGGTTCCCCCACATGTCTGCTGTGTGACCTTGGGCAAGACACTTTACTCCTCTGTGCCTCAGTTACCTTATGTGTAAAATGGGGATTGAGATTGTGAGCCCTGATTTGGTTGTATCCACCCCAGTGCTTAGTACAGTTTCTGGGACATAGTAAATGCTTAACAAATACCCTAATTATTATTAGAACCCAGGTCCTTCTGATTCCCAGGACTGTATTATATCCAACACGACCCTAAGCACTTGGAAGAGCACAATACAATATTCATTCATTCAATAGCATTTATTGAGTGCTTACTATGTGCAGAGCACTGTACTAAGCGCTTGGAATGAACAAGTCGGCAACAGATAGAGACAGTCCCTGCCATTTGACGGGCTTACAGTCTAATCGGGGGAGACAGACAGACAAGAACAATGGCAATAAACTGCGTCAAGGGAAAGAACATCTCGTAAAAACAATGGCAACTAAATAGAATCAAGGCGATGTACATTTCATTAACAAAATAAATAGGGTAATGAAAATATATACAGTTGAGCAGACGAGTACAGTGCTGAGGGGATGGGAAGGGAGAGGGGGAGGAGCAGAGGGAAATGGGGGGAAAAGAGGGTTAAGCTGCGGAGAGGTGAAGGGGGGGCAGTAGAGGGAGTAGAGGGAGAAGGGGAGCTCAGTCTGGGAAGGCCTCTTGGAGGAGGTGAGTTTTAAGTAGGGTTTTGAAGAGGGGAAGAGAATTAGTTTGGCGGAGGGCGTTCCAGGACCGCGGGAGGACATGGCCCAGGGGTCGACGGCAGGATAGGCGAGACCAAGGGATGGTGAGGAGGTGGGCGGCAGAGGAGCGGAGTGTGAGGGGTGGGCAGTAGAAAGAGAGAAGGGAGGAAAAGTAGGAAGGGGCAAGGTGATGTAGAGCCTTGAAGCCTAGTGTGAGGAGTTTTTAGACGCGATCCCTGCCCATGAGGAACTTTACAAACTTGGAGGAGGAGAAAAACATAAAAATAAATTACAGACAGATTTAAGTGTGCAACTGCTATGGGGAAGGGGTGAATAGAAAAGTGCTTAAGGGGTACAGAGCCAAGTCGGTAAGTGAAGCAGAAGGGAAGGCTTAGACAGGGAAGTGAGGGCTTAGTCAGGGAAGGCCTCTCGGAGGAGATATAATTTTAGTAGTGTTTTGAAGATGGGAAGAGTAGTGGTCAGTCAGATAAAAAAGGGGAAAGGCCAGGGGAAGGAGGTAGGCAAAACGTTGGTGGTTCATGAGACAGACTGAGGTACAGAGAGTAAGTTGGTGTTAAATAATCAAAGGCTTTGGCTTGGGTGGTAGTAGAAGATCAGTGATGTAAGACAAGATGGGGAGAGCTGATTAAGTGTTTAAAGCATGGGCTTGAGAGTCAGAGAACCTTAATTCTAATCCTGGCTTTCCACTTGACTGCTGTGTTTCCCTGGGCAAGTTAATTAACTTCCCTTTGCCTCAGTTTCTTAATGGGTAAAATAGATTCAATACCTGTTCTCCGCCGATAAATTTTATTATCATTGTTATTGTCATTATTCTCATCATTATCATCATCATCATTTGGACCCTTCCTATGGAACAGAAACTAGAATTGCATACAGATTTCCATAGGCTAACGACCAGAATGCAATGCTTGGTTCTTCAAAACTATAGGATGTGACAATGAAGAAAAAATGAGCAAAAAAACTCAATCAATTGCTGTAAGGTGAGTTAAAATAAGGACCAGGAGTGCAGAAACAGTTCTTTAAAATATAACAATGAGGACATTTTGGAGGACAGTCTAGACAATACGAAATAGGCGACTCTTTAGGAACAGAGTCGTGGAGAGGATCAAGGGACCAAGAGTCTGTTTTCAAAAAGGGAACAAGTATCAAATGTTCATTTGAATGAGGCAAAACATGGAGAAGTCTGTATGTGTGCACATGATAATGGAGATTTTTGGTCTGTGCTGGTCTTTTCCAGCCACTCCTGCATCAGTGGCTCACACATATCGCCAGCAGCAGTCATCTCTGAAGTAGAAGGACAACTATATATACAGGCATTGATGTTTACTTGTCACAAAAACTCAGATGAAATGAACATGCAGCAGTATCCACTGACAGTAAAGTAAATAGCCAAATAATATCTGGAGGTCCTGTACCAGCAGAATCTATAAATAGCAGAGTGAAAACAAAAACCAGATGTGACCAATTACTGGTGCAACCAAGTAGTTTTTCAGATATTCAAATATATTTTGTTCAAATATTTTCCTTTTCATTTTTAGAAAACTTTTAAAACAAGCAACAAACAAAAAAAAAAACCAACTTAAGGAATATATTTTCAAAATAAAGCCACAAAGTCCAGTTCAAAAGAATTGTGGTTCACTGGTTTGATATTATGGAATAGAAAATCACTGCTAGTGTCCTTCCTCTTCCAAACCTAAAAAGGTCTGTTTTCAGACCTAAAGGGAAACTAGCTGAATCTTTCTTTCCTGACAAAATGGACCATGCTTTGTCTGGTATTAAACTACAAGCATAATCAATTTGTGATCTAAGAAAAAGTACAACTTGTGCCTAAGAAAAGGGACAAAATCAAATTGACTTAATCAATTGTCTTTGAATCTCTGAGAGATCAGTTGAAGATTATCGTCTTCAGCCATTCCTTGGGGAAAATATAAGCTAAATTCTGGGAGAATGGAACATAAACAGTTGCTTCTGAACAGGCAACTCATGCAGTGTCTAAATCTACAGCTTTACACACTAGTATAGGGCATTCCACCTGTAGCAGATACTTTTAAGTTATGTAATTTGCCCTGTTCTTTAGCTTTGAATGTAAACTATCATCCTCTCAATATAGCTCAAGTTCCTATAATCCTTCGGTAAGAACAGAGCTGTTTTTTCTCCTGGTCCAAGATTTCAGAAAGCAGTTGACAATGACAAGCAGGCAGCTGACAAAGTCAAATTATTTTCTCTGTGGAGCATTATAAAATCTATAAAAATAAAATTTATTTAATGACCAGGCACTTTGGCATCAAAAATTAAAATGAATCAAATGACCAGTTTCCTGACCTTCAGTGAGTACAGATACTAAAAAAAGCCCTTCCGTGACCACCACATCCAGATGTTCAAATAACCACTGCAATGTAAAAGGAGGCTGGTGTTCAGATCTTATCTCTGGGAACTTAATACATTTATGAGTGTTTATTTCATTAGGCTCTTACCAGGAACAGAAAAAGAGCACTAGTATAACTTTTTTATGAGTTGAAATATTCCCATAAGAATAACAAACTCAGAAATTTGAGATGAAAAAAATCCATGTTAGGTTATGCTGGCTCGCTTCTCTGCTCTTACTGGTCCACCCTCCTGTGTTGGATCCAAGGACTCTGACTCAACCAATGGGACTATACCACATCCCTTGGGATGTTCTTCCTAAGCAAAAACATTTTCCTAATGTTTGCCCTGTATTTGTTGCCTCTGAATTCCTTTTAAACGCACTTACCAACACCCCAGCTGAAATAGCATTACCAATGGAGAAAAGCATCAGGCTACTGACAAAAGAACATTAATTAATTAATATATGCAACATATAATTAATGTACAAGGTTTTCAGCAAGGCTGCAATCACCTGAAAAACATCAATCAGAAGTAACGAGGGAACTTTAAAGTTTCTCTTTGGAATGTTTGATAATAATAGAAAGTCTACGAAAAGAACATAAGTGGATTGTCCGTTGGCTAATAAAATTCCAAAGAAGAGTTCATATTTTAAAGTTTAATGATTCAAACATCTGCTTTCCTTAAGACCATCTTAGTTGAATTATGTACCACTTAGAAGCAACATGGCCTAGAGGTTAGAACAGGGAATTGGGAGTCAGTGTTCCCAATCGTGGGCCCACCGCTTGTCTGCTGTGTTACCTTGGGCAAGTCCCCCAACTTCTCTGTGCCTCACTTCCCTTATCTGCAAAATGGAGATTCAATACCTGTTCTTTTTTTTTTTTTTTACCATGTGGGACCTGATTACCTTGTCTCTCTCCCAGTGATTAGTACGGTGCTTGGCACAAAATAAGCACTTTACAAACACTCAATTTATTAATAGTATGGAAATTAGCTGGGGAAGACATATTGGAGGAAGGGAAAAACAGAGAGATTATTTAACATCTATAGCATGTTTATTTAGCCCTGATTGCTGAGATATATTTACAAACCTAATTAAATTATAACCCTACACAGCCCTGAGTGATCATAGACAATATGTGGACAAGGGAGGATTGTGGGGTGGGCGGGGGATGGGAAATGCACTTCTTAGGCATCCAGCTCTGGTTCTATGTAACTACCTTCAACATAATTTAGGCATGATTCCAAAATCTGGACTGGGAGATTTCCCAGAAACCCAGTTAAGCAGCCCTTAGAAGGCCTCGATAGTTAAGAATCAACTGGAATACCCTTTTACAAACACTGGTGGAGAGACTATATATAGGAAGGTGGTGGTACTGTACCTATTTTAGAGGTAAAGAATAATAAGGCAAGAAGATGAAGAAGTCACTGTGGAACAACTAAGAATGGAAGCCAGTATTGCTAATTCCCATTTCCATCTACTAAGGCAAAACCTTTTCTCTGGAAAAATAGAAAAAAAGAGAAACCACAAGACCAAACCCTTTATGGAACTTTTATCTAAAATCAAAAGTTGCTAACAGATTGTCTTATATATAAATATTTATAAATCATATTATCAAATATAATTACCATTTAATTATACTATATTTATATTTAATTATAAATACGATATTCTTTAAACTATAGTTATAATACAATGATAAATTCAGCTGAACTTTCACAAGTCCCTAAAGTTTAGCCGACGTATAACATAAATTACATTTACCTTATAACAGGTATAATAATATTAGACAGAATGATCAGGTGTTTAGTCCATCATGGAAACACTTACTATGTATCATGGCAATGCTATGGATTTAAGCATTTAGAGCAGAGGGTACAGTTTGTTAAGCCAAGAAGACAATTGTCTATTAAAGTAAAGATTGAGAAAATGATCAACAATGGTCCTGCCATGAGTAATGGACTTAGATTAATCTAGAAACAACTGAGAATTTCTCAAACTCCTAATCACTTGTTAGATAAATTTCTGATGCATATCCAAGGCCTGAAACTAAAGCTGAAGCCTAAACTCCCTATGATGGTCACACATTATAAGATCATTGAGGACAGGTCCTCTATTGTATGGTATTCTTCCCAATGCTTAGTAGAGTGCTCTGCACACAGTAAGCATTTAATAGTACCATTTATTAAAGGACTGATGGTCTAATCCACTGCAGTATTTAGGTAGAAGTGGAATAGGGCATCCAGGTCAGGGGAAAATGAAGTAATTTCCAGATCATCACAACCAAGCAGATAAAATGGGTTTCTAAATTTATGCTACTTGTCACTCTACTTAAAATATAAATAAAATGATGGCCTAAAAAAATCACTGGGGTTTATCTAGAACATAATTTTACTGGACATGAAAGGAGATATTATCGACATCTTGTGTGCAGATACAAATAAAAAAAGAGGAGGCACAGTGTGGTCCAATAGCTAGAGTGCGGGCCTGGGAATCAGAAGGACCTGGGTTTTAATCCTGATGGTTCTGTCAGGTTTCTGTTGTGTGACCTTGGGTAAGTCACTTAATTTCTCTGTGCCTTAGGTTCACAAAGAAAAGCAGAAGATTCACATTCTTCACGAAAGGTTCAAGACTGTGATCTAATGATTTCCACGGCAACTTTATATTTCTCTGTAATCCACAGTGACACGTAACTTTCAACATTTAAAATTTGACTCTGTGGCTAACCAACTATAAACTAAAAATTATGCAAGAGCTTTCCTCTAGCAATAATTCACCAGCTTCTCATTCGTAAGGGCATTAATTCTAGGTCAATTTCCTGCTGTTTCTCTTAAGTGGCTGTTTCTGTTTGGCTAGTTGGAAATGCCCCTATAAGTACCTGTATGATTTTAGATGAGAGTGAATCAATGCAGAACACCTCCCAAAATTTAGGGAGACCCACAGAGTGGTGGAATTTTTTTTTTTGACAGATCCCAAGGGTTGAATGTCTATTTCACTCACTGCTCACCAAAATCTCATTTTCTGAAAATTGGAAGGAGTGTTGAACTACATCAAGTATTGACAGTTTTTTTTTCCTTCTTCTCACCCATTATTTTACTAGAATTGTTTATTGATGATTAAGTAGTCGAAATGCATTAGCTATAGGACCTGTAAAAGTGTGGCATAGCGAATAGAACATGGGTCTGGGAGTCAGAAGGTTATGGGTTCTGTTCCTGGCTCTGCCACTTGTCTGTTTTGTGACCTTGGGCAAGTCAATTCACTTCTCTGTACCTCAGTTCCCTCATCTGTAAAATGGGGATTGAGACTGTCAGCCCCATGTGGGACAGGGATTGCGTCCAACCTGATTTGCTTGTCTCCTCCCCAGTGCTTAGTATAGTGCCTGGCCCATAGTAAGAGCTTAACAAATACAATAATTATAATAATAATTATTATTCATCTGAGAGAGGAACTGTTAGCATTCTGAAAGATGACACTGTGGAGCTGAAGACTCTTTCCTGTCAAATACCTCCTCCAAAAAGCAGGAGACTTCCAATTTCATGTAGGATTTAACTGGGTCTTTGTCCTGTTTGAATTTATATTGGTTACTTTTCACTGACAGGGTAATTAGGAAGGGAATTGTAAGAAATTGTGGAGAAAATGCTGTAAACTAGGTCATCTACCATAAGTGAAACCTGATAGGTAACTTCCAGGGTGTGGGGGGCTGGAAAGTGGAGGTACTAATCCAGGTTCAGACAAGGAAAGATTCTGGCAACTATTTTGTTACAAAACAGTGTCCAAAAGCCTTTTCAAAATGCTTAAGAAAGAAGCTTTTGTGAAAGTGACTGATTGAATCTACCTCTGCACCTTTTTCTCTAAGTGCAGTATTATATAACACGCCTAAAATGCAGTTTAAGTAATGTTCACGTTATACGATACAGACTAATAAATATAAAGATGCAAAGTTGACATTCCATTCCTATCTTCTGTACTTGCTACATCATACCGTAAACATCCCAGTAGTCTACACCTTTCTGTGATCTCTCTGAAGTCGAGGTCAAAGAAGGTGAATTAGCCCAGGACTAAATGCCAACTAACATTTTCTTTTTGTTAAGACAACTTTCATATTAAACAGACCTTTTTTTTTCAGGGGCAGATGTCACTCCATTTCAAAAGTCTCTCCCGAAAGAACAGAAAACCAGGTCCACACAGCTGCATTTTCAGTTGCATGTCTCATATTTTGATTACATGTCACTTTCAAAATATCTCCCCAAAATAGACCACATAAACAACTATTTACCCTAGTGCCTTTAACAGACAAAATTATATTCTTTTAAAGAAAAAGACTTAAAAAATCAGCCTTTAGGCAGCAGACATTTCTAATTTTTTAGATTATTTATTATTAAACGACCATCCATTGGCATATTGTTTTTATTAGAATTCCTAACCCTGTTGTATATAGGTGGCAAATTAATGGCTAGGAAATAGATTAACTCTTTCAAACTACTGAAGGATGATTTAATACGTGAAATCCATATTCTTCATTATTTTGAATATTTTTATCTATTGAGTTTCCCTCTGCTAGACTCTGATGAAATGAAACTTGTAATTTTAAAGTCATGTAGTAGTAGTAATAGAATTAATTCATTCATTCAATCGTATTTATTGAGTGCTTACTGTGTGCAGAGCACTGTACTAAGTGCTTGGGTAGTATAATTCAGTAACAAATAGAGAAAATCCTTTCCCACAACAGGCTCACAGTCTAGAAGGGGGAAGACAGACAATGAAACAGGTAAACAGGCATCAGTAGCATCATTAGAAATAAATAGAATTATAAAAATATACACATAATTAATGAAAAATAATAAAAGAATTATAATCATAAATATGTACATATATACATATGTACATAAATATGCTGTGGGACGGGACGAATAAAGCAAATGGAGTGGGTCGGAGCAATGGGGAAGGGAGGGGGAGCAGAGGAAAAGGGGGGCTTAGTCTGGAAGCCCTCCTGGTGGAGGTGAGCTTTCAGTAGGGCTTTGAAGGGGAGAAATATGCTAGTTGTCAGATTTGAGGAGGCAGAGCATTCAGAGGTAAGGATGTGGGCCAGGGGTCGATGGCGGGACAGGCGAGAATGAGGCACAGTGAGAAGGTTAATACCAGAAGAGCGGAGTGTGTGCGTACTAGTGGTATTCATTGAGTATCCACTGAGTACTCCGTATGACAAGGATAACAGAAGCATCCAAAATGTTCCCTGCCTACAGGGAGCCTCCACTTTTGATTATTTTTACCTGATGAGAGGGAAAGTAAGTATAATTACATCCTCCCAATTTGCAGCTCCAAGAGCACAAATCCTGACTCACAGAACTTCCTAATGGAAAACTGTCTCATCTTTCCCTGAGTCTCTAGAGTAGATAGATATAAGCCTGACTCAGTCCAAGGATCTCTAGGTAGTTGGGAGTGCTAATTCAGATCCTCATGCCCCATGCATAAAGTCAAATATTCCAAACCACCAATATAGGGACTTCAGGGGATTATAGAAGGTTCCACTCAAGTCTTGGATAGTTCACACTTTAAGAACTCCAGCAACATGTGAGCCTGTTGTTGGGTAGGGATTGTCTCTAGTTGTTGCCAAATTGTACTTTCCAAGTGTTTAAGATAGTGCTCTGCATATAATAAGTGCTCAATAAATACGATATGATTGAATGGATGAATAAATAAATATTCTGGAGGGCTGTTCCCAGGTAGTAGATCAATTCTGGAGTATCCTGAGATGGGTATTCCTGTAGTAAGAAATTTTCTGGGATGTAGCTCCACCTGAAAATAGGTTCTCCAGAGCCATTCCAAACCATCCCAAATTCCTAGTGGTAGCCTCGAGATATAGCATACCTTCATAGGATTCAAATAATGCTAGCCATCCTGAGGAGGGACTACTAGTGGCATCTTGACAGCAGGATATACTAGCCCACAACAACCAATGGGATGAATGTGAGAAATAAGAGGTCTTCCCAGACCAAGCCCGTTATTTTCTCTGTCCACCCTCCCCTTTGCACTTGGCTGTGTATCCTTTTTATGCTTTTTGATACTCACCTCATTTCCACAATATTTACATAAACATTCCTATTTTATACTATATCCTTATCTTTAATCTATTTTCATCTCTCCCTGTAGACTGTAAGCTCCTTATGGGCAGGGATCACACCTATCAATTCTGTTGTACTGTACTCTCCCAAGCGCTTAGTACAGTGCTCTGCATACAGTAAACACACAGTAAATATTATTGATTGATAAAAACTTTGTAGTAACTATGCATCGTGCACAGGGACAATCAAATTCTTCTTCCTTAGTTCTCACAGGAGCCATCTTCAGAAGATTTATGCTCAGGTGTTTTTCCCTTTTTCCAGAGTAGAAGCACCCATTATATATGCTATTCAGAAGAGATAAATTAGGACCAGAGAGGTTAAATAACTGTCTAATGTCAAAAATCAAATTATTGGGAAACCAGGATCCCTACCAACCCAACCTGCCGGTTATCCTGAAGTGGAATATTTGGTGGATAATAGAAAAAAAAATTACAAACCAAAATGATGACAATATATTTTACTTGAAGACAATATTCTGTTCTTCTTCCCATTTAATTTTTGCCCAAAGACCTAAATGATTAATTTTATATATAGGGTCAACATTCCTTAGAAACAACTATTTTTCAATAGTCATGTATTTATTTTTCCACTGTACTTGGAGAAGATGCCACTGACAGTGAAATCCACCTACAGGAATATGTGTGATAGAAAAGGGCCATTTGGGAACCAGTCCCACCACAATGTGGACACACAAAGTGCTTTCTTTTGTTTTGCTGTCATGTTTGTTGTTTGTGGCACTTGATTTTGTTTTTGCTTTGGCCTCCAGTTCTCGTGATTCTAAGGAAGTTTCAGCTGGGAAAGAAATGCTCCTTTCTTGATTACAGAGGATCACGCAAGTCTCACTGCCACTGATTCACAGTTTTCAACAGTCATGCAGCATTGCCAGAGGTTTACTATTTCCTTAGTTTCCTTTGTTTTTGCTTTAGGTCTCCCTATATCAAGTTACGATTAAAACAGTTTTTTTGTGTATCCATCCTACTGTCATCCTTTTCCCTCAAATGTCCCACCTAGTGTAATTGTGGGTACTGCAAACTATGAGATTATCATAGCCTCAATGAGAGGAAACTATCTTTATTTTAAGATTTAGTTGTTTGTGATTCTGTCTTGCCCTTTGATGTTGAGCATTGCATATATCTGCTGCTAAATGGAAGTGCTCTAGAAGTCAGGAGTGGCAAATGTGGAGAATCCAGGTCTCACAGCTTTAGAGAAGGTTGGTTGAGACTAAGCTCTTTATAACTTTAGATTGGTCTAGAATTTTCCTCAAAGCATTTTTCGATCTGATTTTTGCTACTGATTTTTTTCTCAGACATTTCTGCAGTGAGGCCTAGCGGAAAGAGTGTGGGACTAGGAGTCTCAAGTTGTGGGTGATGATCCCAGCCCTGCCACTGACCTCCTGTGAGAACTTGGGCAAGTCATTTCACCTCTCTAGGCCTCAGTTTCCTCATATGTAAAATGGTGATGAGATGGATTGTGAGCTCTGGGTGTCACAAGGGACTGGGTCCGGTCTTAAAAATTTTTGAACTATCCAGAAATTATCACATAATAATAACTTAATAAATTCCATAATATATAAATACTACTACTAACATAATAATAATGCAACTACTGCTGAGAAGCATTATGGCCTAATGGAAAGAGTATGGGACCTAGTGGTCAGAGGCTTTGGGTTCTAATCCCAGCTCTGCCAATAGACTTGTATGTGACTTTGGGCAAGTCATTTCTCTGTGTCTCAGTTTCCTCATCTGTAAAAGAGGGATTAAATCTTCCTTCCTGCTATTTAGACTGTAAACCCCATGTGGGACAGGGATTGTGTCCACCATAATTATCTTGTATCTACCTCAGTGCTTAGTACAGTCCTTGGCATTTAGTAAGTCCTTATTGTTAAAATCATAACAATAACACCTATTATTATTACCAAGGTACAAGCACCCATCACATCACAAATGGACTATTCTATTAGCCTGTAGACTATGATTTCCCCAGTGACAGAGACTGCATATATCAACTCTGTTGTATTTTTCCATGAACTTAGTACAGTGTTCTGCACACAGTAAACACTCAGTAAATACAGTGGATTGATTGATTAGTATCCTCACTGGTCTCCCCGCTTCAGTCAATTTTCTACGCTGCTGCCTGTATCATCTTGAAACAGTATTCAGAATGCAGCTTCCCTCTCCTCAAAACCTACCTATGATTGCCCATGTCCTTTGGCAACAAGCATAAGCACCTTCCCATTAGCTTTAAAGATCTCTGCTAGCTCTCTCCACTTTATCTATCAGCTCTTCACCCTCTACTCCCCTGTGGCACCCACTGCTCATGCCAAGCTCATATCCTGACTATTCCACTCTCATATTGCTGAGCTCCAACCCTTTCTTTGCTCACTTTTTTTAATGGTACTTTTTAAGCCCTTACTATATATCATGCCCTGTGTTAAGCACTGGGATAGATAAAAGACACAGTCCCTGTCCCATATGGGATTCACAGTCTAAGTAGGAGGGAGTCCCTATTTTACAGATGAGGAAACTGAGGCACAGAAAAATTAAGTGTCTTGCCCAAGGTCTCACAGTGAGCAAATGACAAAGCTGGGATTAGAACCCAGGGCCTCTGATTTCCAGGCCCATACTGTCTCCACTAGGTCATGCTGCTTCTCAGTGTTACTAAAGATGATCAATCAAGCAATCATATCTGCTGAGCATTTACTATGCACAGTACTGTACTAAGCACTAAGGCTACAATATACCAGAGTTGATAGACAAATTCCCTGCCCGCAACAAGCATCCAATCTAGAGGGGGAGACAAACATCAATATGAATAAATTATATTACAGATATATGAATAATTGCTACGGGGCTGAGTGAGGGATGAATAAAAGGAGCAAATCCTAGTACAAGGGTGACACAGAAGGGAGTGGAAGAAGAGTGAGGGCTTAGTTGGGAAGGTCTCTTGAAGGAGATATGTTTGAAGACTTTGAAGGAGGGGAGAGTGAATATCTGTTGGTTATGAAGAGAGAGGGCATTCCAGGCCAGAGGCAGGATAATGGCAGAGGGGCCGGCGGAGAGATAGATGGAAGTTCCTGGGGAGTGGGAAAATAGGGACTGAATGCTTTTTGGAGAAAAAATGATCTGAGCAGCAAAGTGTGAATTTAAGAGGGAGGGAGAAGGGGACAGGAGGCAGGGAGATCAGCAAGGAGGTGGTGCAGTAATTATGGTGGGATGGGATAAGTGCTTGGTCTAGGACTAGACTAGACTCCCTTTCCCACATATTCTTCAGACTTCAGACTTCCTCATCTGCAAAGGTGCATCCAGTAATACCTTTGAATACTGCTGGAATTACATTCTGACTACAGACCCACAATATGGCACTAGGGGCAATAAGCTAACTAGCTGGAAACTGAAATAATGTGTATGCTACTTTAGTAGCACCTAACTAGTTAGTTAGTAGGGCCAGGACTTGATGTTCTCCCAGGAATTATAATTAAGTGTGATTTTCATTATGAATTTAATATAAGCAATAGTTACACTATATCTGAATTTCACCAGTCTTCTAGTCTTTGGCCCAACATAGACTGCTGGAGAGAAGAAGTCGATCTTCTTCCAGGTAAAACAAGTGTCTCAGACTATCCCACCTCTCCAGTGAATCATTTTGTTTCTATTTATGCCTTTATCTTTGTAGGTGGGGGATTCTTTTTTTTTTTTTCAAAATCAATTTTCATTTGATTTCCTCTGAAAGACTCATGGATGAGCTTCGACTCATGGATGAGCTTCTGAGTTAAAGCCTTCATGCCATGGACTTACTTAGATCAAGAAGATACAAAAATTACTTTAACTATCAAAGGAGACCTCTTCTCCACATGAGTGGACAGATCATCCTCCATAGCCCATTCCATCTTTGGCCTTCTCAAAAGGGTGTTCAGTAGTGGCCCCAATTAGAGCCAGTTATGGAACTGATCCAGTTTTTTTTCATGTTTTACCAATTCCAGTAGAATTCTCTGCCCAAAGAAATCCAGTTGGGAGATGGAGCGGAAGACATTTTTCTCTTCTAAATGCTGGCAGTGCTTCACTCCCGCTTGTCTGGGTTTGTTTTCATTTTGAAAAGTACTTTGATATTTCGGAACGCTGCTACATGTCTTAAAACAGAATGGAGATAACTCATTCTAATTATTTAGCCTGTACCTTATTAATGCTTGACAAGAAATAAGGGAGAAAGGAACCTTTCCTCCTTGGTCACATTTTTTAAATATTAAGGAGCTGGAGAACATGTGGAATGAACAATAAATTTTTACTTTTCAGTTCTAAAATCCAAATCATAAGGAACAACACAATTGCTGAGGTTATGAATGGTCCTTTCCAGAAATCCTTCCAGAGAGAGACAAGCATTCTGGAGCTAGGGCTTTAGCCAGCCTGAATCTAAACTTTTCCTATGTACTATGGTTTTGCAAAATTAAACCTTTAGATTTAACATTCTCATTTCTATCCAGGCCAGAAATATCATAAGATCAGAATTTCTTGTGGTCAATGAAGCATTCCCATTTAGAGTCCCCAATGAAAGCATTTAGAATAGATGTCACATGAAATGTAACCAAGGGGAAGAATCATTTTAGCTGGAGCTCTTTGAATTTACCAAGAATTTTTATTCTGATTATCTGAAAAAAGTATTTGGCTCAAATTTGGGAAAAAAAAACAAAAACCTCCCAGAAAACTAGGCCATCTTCCCTCAAACAGGTTTGCAATTCTCTGAGGAGGGTCTGCATGTGGAGAGAGAAATAAATTACCTGCTGACAAAATGATTCCTCCAGCCCGGGATGGGGGCAATGTGTGTGGGAAGCCTGCCCTAGAGCTGCCCATGCTTGATCTTTTCTAAATTCTCAAAGCTTCATTTCTCAATTCCTGCTGTTCTACTCCTTTTGGCCAACCACTAAATCCACTTCTGAAAAAGCAGTTGGCATTCGGAACTGCTAAGCCTTCCGGTGGCTTTGTACCATCATTAATAACATCACATAGGAATATTTGAGACAGAATGATGTAAAGCTCATGGAGCAAAGAAATAGTGAGTATAGCTGCTAAAAGCCAGTTTCTCTCATTCGCCACACAGATTGACTAAGTAACCTCCATTTATGAGGCTAAACAGGACTTTCTACAAAGAACAAGGAATGGTGGGAGCTCAACTTGAAGTTTTCACTTCAAGGGCACCTGCTGTGAGTCAGATGCTTGTGGTTTACTCTAAGAAAGGAGGTCATGGTATTGGTAGGGACACGCTAGAGGTGACTTCATTTGTTTTGGGTTTTTTTAATTCAATTTGTGGTCCAACTCTATCAATCCTGCCCATGCTCAGTTAACTTTAGCAACAGTGAGTTTGAGTAAACATAAAAATAATGCTATGAATTGCTGTTATTATAATTGTGCTTTTTGTTGAACAATTATAAAGTGCCAAGCACCCTACTAAGCATTGGGATAGATACAAAATAATCAAGTCGGACACAGTCCCTAGGCCACATGGGGGTCATATTCTAAGTAGGAGGGAGACAGGTATTGAGTCCCCAATTTAGAGATGAGAAAACTGAGGGGCAGAGGAATTAAATGAGTTGCACAGCGGGCAAGTATCAGAGCTGGGATTAGAATCCTGGTCTTCTAACTTCAAGACTCAAGCTTTTTCAAATAGGACAAGCTGTTTGGATTATTGAAATCCACAGACAATTCTAAAATCTATTTAATTTGTTTCTGTAATTTCAATTTTGCTTCCACTATAGTTTTCACCAAATCTACTAATGTGAGTGAAAATGGATATAACTGACTTCCAAATGCTATTTTCCTTTGTACATCCTGTGCTGGTAATGACCAATAGGCCAGAAGTATGAGGAAAAGGGAGAAATCAGGGGTTTGAAAAATCCACAAACTATTGTCAGTCACCGGATAATCAAGTGCAGGTCTGTTGAGGCTTTACACTGTACAGCCTGCATTTTTTTTTAGCATGGTTAGACAGATAAATCTATCCAGAAAGAAGAGACAGTACAACCTGCACCCACTATTTACCCCCCCTCAGCCCCAGAGCACACATATATATGTATTTATACTATATATACAGTAAGTCTGTCTCCCGCTCTAGACCATAAGCTTAGTGTGGGCAGGGAACATATCTAACAATTCTGTTATATTATACTCTCTCAAGCACTTAGTACAGTGTTCTGTACACAAGTGGTCAATAAATGTGATTGACTGATTATCACATCACACTATATGAGGAAGATCAGCAAGAAGCCAGCATTCTTAGAACAAGGTTTGGGATGAGGGGCCTGGGAAATGTAGACATCAGAAGTACAACTTGGCTTCCCTAGGGGCATTCACTCAATGGATTGCACAGTCAATTATAAAACCCACTGTGACTGTTACACTCACTTACACTCACTTCTGGTTGCTGTATCCCACATGCAGTCTAAAACGTTTTCCTCTGATACGCAGATTTTTAGCTGTTTTGTTTGGACATGCTGATGTAGAGGCTTCTGCCAACACACAAAGGGTTTATCAATAACATTGAACATTGTTTGACAGCTGTTTTCCTTCCTTCAGTTTTACTAGGGAAGGGAATCTTAAGGAAGCGTGGAGAGAGGCAAGGTGGAAGAACAGGGATTTTGCTATGGTAAGGAGTGAATCCTAAAGGCAAAATGGGGAAGGTTAATGTCAAAAAAGCAATTACGATTCAGACCCCACACAGAGACACATACATAGATAGACATACAGACCTATAAATCTAACCATAAAACGGCACCTGAATAAACTTTCTGTTGATTGCTTGATCAATTCATCAGTTTGGCTTATAGATAATTAGCATAGCAGCTGTTGTAAGGCAGGACACTAGAATGTTTCCTTCCATAAAGGAAGTAATTTCTACAAATTACCAATTCAAAGGTTTACAATCTCTAAGGGAAAGACGGGTATGCATGCCTATATATACACATAGAGTCGGTGGGATGCTAAGCGTGCAAAATCACTAATGGGTGTGTGATTCTAAAATCGGGCAGGACTGATAAATATCAGGGTCGCTGTCAACTGTGTGAATTGAGAACTTGAAGCAAACTCTGTGACCGGCCTTCGTGAAGGATTATTTTTGCTGGTGAGGTGCTCCCCCTGGTGGAAACTTCCATGAACAATTTTGTGATTTGGATTCATCAATATGAGATGCTGTTGGTTGAGCTTGGCTGCTTCAGGTAGAGAAACACTCCTCACAGAATAAGCCAAACTTCTGAGCAGAAAAAAAATAAAGCAGCACTCGGCGTCAATGTCCAGCAACGTCTGAAGGAGCCCTCCCTAGGGATGTAAAGAGTTTGCCCTCATTCACTGTCATTATTCCTTCAAACACTAAAATTACATTGTCTTTTGAAATGACTACACCTTTCTGTGCTTTGAGATGAGAGATGTGGAAACCGCTCCATGCTGCTGAATATTACAGTGTAGGCCTCCCCAGGCAAAAACTAAAAGGAGCCCATCAATGTACAAAATATCGTTCATTCCTACCACAGATCCTCTAGCTTGTTGTGGGCAGGGGGTGTGTCTAACAACTCTCTGTTGCACTCCCCCAAACATTTAGTACAGTGCTCTGCACAACAGTAGGTGCTCAATAAATATGATTGACTGATGTTCTACTTCTCTCAGGAGTGTAAAGATTTCCACTTTGCCTGTGGCTATCTTGAATTTCTGTGCCCTACTTAGACATTAGTTAGAGATGTTTTGTATTTTTTTCTGGAATCCAAGAGAGTGATTTTTCTCACAAGAGCATCAATCAATCAGTCATACTTCTTAAGAGTTAACTAGGTACCGAGCACTGTATTGAGTGTCTGGGAGAGTACAACATAACAGAGTTGGTAGGCAAGTATTATACAGTAACATCTGTATTACCATTAGTAGCAAATGGTTATTAAGGAAGAAAATATGCACTGTTATTTCCTGCCCAGGAAAGAGATGAGACTTAAATGTTGAGACAAGGCAAAATCTTACCAGCATGGTATGATTTACATGGATTAAGCTGGAGTGACTCTTTGGAAAATGCAGTAACCAATCATATTGCAGTCTTAGTCCAAACAGTTTATAAGCTAAATAAAGGAGGTATTTTAAATATTTATTTAACAGGACATATTTTAAATAACCTACATATGTAAATAGAGTGTTCTTAGCCAGTATGTTATTGCCAGATCAATTCTCTTGTTCTGATATATAATTAATTACCAGTTTATTCCTTTGTAAACTGTGGCAGGGAATAAATCAGTGATACCAGGTCACTGGAGTCAACAGGAGTTGTAATATCCTCTCCTCAGAAGTATCTCCAGAAAGAAATTCTAGATTATGTAAAATCAGTGTAGGTGATATGAAAAACAGTGCGAAATAGGCAGGTCCAGAAAGGTGAGAATCCAAGCCACTCCCGCCCCCACCACCTTCATCCCACTGTGTCTCTTGCTGCCTTCTGACTCTCGTGATCTTTCCCTCCTCAATTTTAGGATAAATGAAAGATGGATGATGTGAAAGTTCCACTGAATATTTTGTGCATTAAAAATGCGAATATTATAAAATACACATGCATAGTGTATACAGGCGTGTTCACTAACACTATGCCAACAGTATAATTGCAGTTAAAAAAACACATACACACTCTTTGCGCAGAGATTTTCTTAAGGGTTGAACATTTCCCAAGCTGTAAATTGGATGTTTTTTTAAGCCTGAGTAAAAATCTGTTCAGCCATTTTCAGTTATGCAATGGTGAAAAAAAGAATGTGTATATAGGATTTACTTTTTTCACTAAAAAAAAAAAGCGGCTGACCTTTTTTTTTTTTGCACTGGTATAATTTGAAGATGGTGGAAGCTCTGAACTTCAAACTTGGCAGTCTCACAGTGCTCTCTGAGGAAGAAAAAGCGAACTAAATCTGAAGAAAAAAGGTTACATATTTTTTAAGTTGAGAAAATGTAAAATGAGTGATCTGAGCAAGAACACTAGCCTATGGGGCACTCTGAGGTCAAAGGGGAGTCGAGTATATGCATCCAGTTAGTCAAGGTCATACACCAACCACATCAGCTAAAAAAATAAGAATTCAGATTTTGAACCATGTAGCTTTGTGTGTTGAAACCAAACTGAAATTTCATCAAGCGATAAAAGCTTTAGAGCAAGTAAATATTATGAATAATGCCATAGATGCATTAGAGTAAATAGGCTCCATGCTAGGGCACTGATTTAATAAGGTCTCTCCTGAATATGATCTTTTTGATGCCTTGCAATGGGAAAACTTGGGAGAGTTGTAAAAATACCTAAATAACAAATGGCAAAGATAAGAAAATACTTAACTTCACTATTGAAATATACTACATTCTTGAACAACAGTTGCCTGTGTATCTAAGCAGTTAATCCCCTTCACTTCTGTTAATGATTTTTGGTTCTCTGGAATATAAATACAATAGGACAAGAAAGATGTAAATTAGTGCTTAACAGCTTCTGAACTAAGGTGATATGTGGTTCTGCCAAGAGGGTTATGTAAGGTTAAAAATGACTCAGAGCACTGATAAAACTTACCCTCTAGACAACCTCACACTAAATAACCCAAGATCCAGTGCCTTGAGATGTCATATGCTGCACTGACATCACTGAATTCAATGGACCAAGGAATCTGCCCTGTGGGATTCAGGTTGAATCACTTGGTCGGTACTTCACACATTCAGGTATTGAAATGATGGTGCTAATTAAGTTTCTGTTTCCTCCAGATTTAGACCTAATATTTCTCCTCAGAGATAAACTCGAATTATGATCTCTTTAACTGTCATCGTCTAGCATAATTTTACCTGGAAAATCAGGTTTGGGTTGGTAAGCATACTACCCAATTTACATTCCATGTTCTAACCTGCTCCTATCAAGTCACCCCATCAAAGGAGGCTTCTTTCCCCTGGCTTATCCTAATGGCTGAATTAATGAACAAAAAATGTATAATAAGATATTAGAGGGAAAAGTTAGAGGAGTGTTTGAAGGTTCATCCTTAAGTCATAGGGTTGGACGATAAGGAAAGCAACCTTCATACTGTTATTTCAACAAAGATACAATTCTAGGTAGGATAGGTTAGTTTTTCTTATGTCTCCTTCTTGAGCCTGATAAAATGCGGAGTTCCACTGAAAGGGTCCATACCACACACTTCCTTAGCTAATCTGTTGTGCTACTCTTGGTCCTTCCAGCCATTAAATGTGTGAGACTTACTTACTATTACCCTAAAACAGGTTTCCTTTCTACTGTTCATTCCCTTTGTTCTCTATCTGACTTTCTCTTTCTCTGCTGGCAGCATTCTTTCTCTCTCTTTCTCCCTTTATGTCTCTCTCTCTCTCACACACACTCATAGACACATTTGCTCAACATAATCCAATTTCCTATAATCCAGCCAGCCAAAATGGAGCATATTATATGATACATATGAATTCGGTAGTGCTCTAAAATACAAGGAACTCTTCCCCCACCAACCCTCATGCACCATTTTGTTCTATTCTCCTTTTGCAATAGCTATGAGTGCAAGAGGAGAGGTCTTTTGTACTTTTTGCTTTTATAATTCATTCTTTCCATTCTGCCAAGATGGCCCACCTCCCTGCGAGAGGAGTGTATCTCAAGGGATCTCTTAATCCTGGTTAAACACATACAAATTAAAAGAGAGATAAAAACATGTACAAACTGGAGACATCTCAGGAAACAAAGCAGAGGCCATTTAAGCCTATCTAGACTCATTTTGTTTTAGTGCTCTATTTCCCAAGTTGTTCCTCGAATGAGCCCAGTGTCTTTGCCTTTACAACCTTGCCTGATAGGCCATTTCACACATTTATTTTCCTCAACGTGAAAAAGTGCTTTCTAATGTCTGTTCTAAATCTGTTTTAATTTCCATTTATGCTCGACTGTCCTATAATCTTTCCGAAGCTGAAAATAGAACCAAGGTATGATCTTTGCACAATCCTAACAATAAATTTTATTAGTTTTTCTATTTTTTTCAGCTCTACAAACTTGCAGTAAATAAGAAAGCTTTTTGTGCAAAAAGTAGCTATATAAACCTCAAAACTCTACTGACCTTTTGACCCATTAACCAGTATGATGCTTTTCTTCTATTTCAATCTAATATACTTTATGGTTACAGGACTAAAGCTAATTATCAGGGTCTGAGAAATGGAAATAGATTTGGAGGACAGGAATGGGGAACATAGCTACTTTCTCATATCTCTTAGTGGTGGTTGGGCTTTCAAAGTAGAAATTACAAGCTATGCCTTTAGTTGTTGAAACATCTGGTTTGCCTGATATAAAATCTTTCTCATGACGTAGTTGCAGTTTTATTTTTGTCCTTTTAAATTAGATTTGTAGTTTACTTGGAGGCAACCTGGCCTAGTGGACAGAGAATTAAAGTTAAGAGAACAAGGTTCTAGTTCTGGTTTTGCTACTTGCCTGCTGGGTGACCTAAGGCAAAATTCTTGATAAAATGGAGATTAAATACCCTCTTTCTAATTCTTTAGATTGTGACCTCCATGTGGTGTAGGGGCAATGTACAATATGATTTTTTTAAAAAATGTTATCATTTAGCACAAAAAAGTTTATCATTATTATTAACGTTTTATTATGGGACAATATTTGGATACAGAGAATGAAATCACTTTATTTAAGCTACTCTCTGAGTTAGTCTTCAGTCACAACCAAAACTGTTGTGTTTTGCCCATCTTTCAGGAAAGACAGCAAAATTTATTTTGACCAGACTTGGCAAGGCCATTATTGGAACTCAAGTCCTCTGACTCCCAAGACTATGCTCTTTACACTAGACCACACTGTTTCTTCTTATCACGTCCTCAAGAATTAGGTTCTGGAAAAATCCAAATCAAGGTTCTGAAATGCAAAGCTTTAGGAATGGCATGATGGTGTTTGATAAAAGTCCTTCTCATAAGTGTGAGCATATGATATTGATGATGATAGTGATGATGTTTATGCCATAAATTAAGGATGTTGGTATAAATGGAAGACAATAAAAGAGAACCACCTTTTAGGTAACCTAGTTATGTTTCGGCAGCTAGTTGAAGGCTCTGTTTTAGTGACTCTATTGATAACTTTTAGAGAGGTTTCCTATGGACACACATAGGCTTGAAAACATAGAATTTTAACCTTCACCCCCTGGACCCCAATGAGAACAGAGAAGAATAAATAAGAAAAGAACTCACCACTGTGATTCCTTCCTTACCTTTCTCTCTCTCCTCTCAACCTTGGGACCTAAGATAACTGGGAGTTTCAGCTCCATTTCAGTAATTATTGATTGGTTTGTAAGAGGTAGACCTGCATGCCTGATGGTAAAGCTATGTTCCCCCTCCAAGGACCAACAGATGAAAAGGCAAACAAATCAAAGCAGGTGCTCCTTGAGCTACATAGACCATGGGGATCCCTGATGTCACCTCTGCTAACCCAAACCATGTTTAAGGCCACTGCATTAGGGTGAAAATCCTCTCCTAGCTTACCACATTGACCTAGCCAATTACACCCAGTTCTCCTAAATGTAAGGGTTATGTTCTGTTGAAACCTCTCATTTAGAAAAACTCTAGTCTATTCTCCTGATCAGATGCCTTATGCATGTACACAAGCAATTTCATCGATAGCATAGCTCACCAAGCCTGAACAGACTTATTTTGTTGGAATAATATTCCTTAATAAACTAATCTTGGGCTAGCCAAACCCCATATTGAAAACATGTGTTATGACTGAACTGAGTTCATTTTTTTGTTTTTGCCTCTAATATACATAGGTTGTCACTTTCTCCTGGGGAATGGGGTTTAGATTTCTGTTTCTCATTCTTTGAATAAGAGCAGGTGTTATTAGCAGTTCAAAAATTATGAAACAGAGTGTAAGAGGATTAGCAGAAGCTCTTCATAGGTAGGGAAAGAGTCTGAGCAAAAGTAACAGGGAAAGTATAATTTACCAAAGCTCTATCAAAATGCCAATTGTGTTCTAAACTATTAAATATTTTTAAAATATATAATCTCTATTGTCCTCTTATGAGAAGCATTTGGACTCCCAGCATGGGCCTGAGAGTCAGAAATATGTGCTTTAATCTTGGTTTCACCACTTGCCTGCTGTGTGACCTTGGGCAAGTCATTTGACTTCTCTATATCTTGGATTCTTCATTTGTAAAATGATCATTAAATACTTGTTATCCCTTCCTGCCCTGTTCCTTCAGGGACAGGAACTGTGTCTGATCTGATTGTACTGTATCTACCCCAGTGCTTAGTACAGCACTTGGGACATAGTAGATGTTTAATAAATACCCCAAGAATAGAGCAGAGGGTCAGAGATCAAACTTTTTTTTCCCTTCATCTTACTGACTTGCTATCCGACCATGTCACATTAGAACTGATCACTATATTGAATAATGGAGATGGTGAAGGGAAGATAGGGAGATACTTTCAAATAACAGAGTCATTATATTCACTGCTCTGTAACTGGCTTTCCAGAGACACCTTATGACACCTTATGACAACTCCAATGACATCTTCCTCTCCTTGATATTTCTATTGGGACACAGAGATCTAAGTCCCAATTTTCTTTTACAACAGCTTTTTGTAAGCTCCCCTCTAGTTTGTAAGCTACTTTTGGGGAAGAATCATGTCTACCTACTTTTGGGTTCCTTGACAAATCAGTGCATTTTCCACTATCACAAATTAATCAGGCAAAATCCTTCAAGATAAACCAAAAGACAAGTGGTTTATATTGGCTCCAGATCAATTGTCTCTGAAGTTTAAATTATGAAATGACCAATCTTGTAACCAGGGGGTGGTTCCAGAGAAGAGGGAAGCAGGACGTTTTGTGAAGGACTGGAGGAAGGAACACAGGCTGGCTAGGAGACCTCCCTCTGCACCAGATGTGCAGATTGGGGTAGGCCCCGCAGTGAATTGAAGATAGGATGGGTGGATGAAGAATGGGCAGGGAAGGAAATTTATGATAATCTAAAGGAGATTGGCTTCCTATTAATTCATTCCTAAAAAATTGAAAATGGAAGAGTATCATTTTAGTTATGTCTTTAGTTATGTCCCTGGAGCTGACCCCCACAACAAGGGAAATGGGGGTGGAGTCTCTGGGTCTTGTTTCTTCCCCGACCCGTCTCCCACTGGGAAATGTGTGTGCTGTTTCCTCCCTTAGGGATGCACATGAGGTTTCTCCACTGGGAGTGAACGTGGATTAATTTGTGAACTCATAGATGCCTGACTATGAGAGCTCTTCCCCAGGATCCTTCCTCCAAATCTGATCCTCATGGCAGGGAGAGGGGGAGAGGCCACTCAGGCCCTTCCTTCAGAGAGGACTGTGGGGTGGGTGCCAGGCCAGGAGCAGATTATGTCGTTTTACTGGGAGATGTAAATCGTACAGGAAGCATATGGGAAGCAGAGCACAGGCTTGGGAATCATAGGTTTTGGGTTTGAATCCCAGCTCTGCCACTTGTCAGCTGTGTGACTTTGGGCAAGTCACTTAACTTCTCTGTGACTCAGTTACCTCATCTGTAAAATGGGGATTAAGACTGTGAGCCCCACGTGGGACAATCGATAACCTTGTATCTATCCCAGAGCTTAGAACGGTGCTTGGCACATAGTAAGTGTTGAACAAATACCATCATTATTATCATATAGGATGTGGTGTCATGTTGGATCGTAGTTCAACCCCTTCTATAAGAGTTTGGGAGATCTGATAGTACTCCCAGACACATTTGTAATCCAACCAAACATATACCTCATTCAAATTGAACCTCCATTGTCTATCCTTCTGTTGTACTTTCCCAAGCAGTTAGTATAGTGCTCTATGCACAGTAAGAGCTCAGTAAATGCCAGTGATGGATTAGTTGGTGGATTCCTGAGAAACTATTGGCTCAGATTTATACAAAGTATAAAGTGTCAAGAGGAAGCATTATATGCACTGAATTTCCTGATGCCTTTAAATGGTATTTGTTAAGTGCTATGTGTCAGGTGCTATGTGTCAGGCACATTTTTAAGCACTGGGGAAGATATAAGATAATCAAGTTGGACACAGTCCATCTCCCATGTAGGGCTCACAGTCTTCTTAATCCCCAATTTTCAGATTAGGTAAATGAGGCACAGAGAGGTTAAGTGATTTACCAAGGCCACACAGCAGACAAGTGGAGAAGCCAGGATTAGAACTCAGGTCCTTCTGACTGCCATGTATGGACTTTATCCTGTAGGTCCTGCTGCATCTCTAATATTGACCTACAAAGCACAGTGATGTTACACAGATTAGCAGATAAATTGAAAACACAATAGGACCATGGCCTAGTGGAAAGAATACGAGGCTGGAAATCATGAGACCGGGGTTCTAATCCTGACTCAACCACTACCTGCTGTGTGGCCTTGGACTAGTCATGTAGCTTCTCTGTGCATCCGTTTTTGCATCTGTAAAATGGGGATTACATACCTGTTCTCTCTCCACCTTAAATTGTGAGCCCATATGAGGCAAGCATTTTGTCTCATCTGACTTCTTTGTATCTACCCAGTACTTGGCATATAGTAAGCACTAGACAAATATCACAATTATCATTATTATTACTATTATTATTGAGGGCCAGTATACTCTTTGGGAGAATAACAGAGAGAGTTTGATATTAAACCACACTCAGCATCAATTGATCAATAAGCCTACTCTGAGTAGAGCCCTGAGATAAATCTTAGTAGAAGTCAACAAAAGTATGATTCCTCTCCTCAAAACCTTTCAATCTAATGGTGGAGATATGTGGACATTAATTATTCACAAAGAATGAGAGCAGGAAGAATTACAAGGATAGCATATGTAGGAGCCCAAGCATATGGGGATGAAATAACTAAATAATTAAATGTAATTGAATATACATTTATAAATAAGTTCCAAGGTTGGATAACAAAATCTACTATATCTATTGATAATTACCAAATCTACATCACCAACCCTGACCTCTCTCCTTCTCTGCAGTCTTGCATTTCCTCCTGCCTTCAAGACATCTCTATTTGGATGGCCTGTTGACACATCAAATGTAACATGTCCAAAACAGAATTCCTTAGATCTTCCCATCCATGCCTTGTCCTCCCCATAACTTTCCTGTCACTGTACACATCACCACCATCTTTCCTGTCTCACAAGCCCATAACCTCAGTGTTATCCTAGACTCATCTCTCTTATTTGACCTAAATAATCAATCTGTTCCTAAATCCTGTCAGTTCTACCTTCACATCGCCAAAATCCACCTTTTCCTCTCTATCAAAACTGCTACCACATTAATCCAAGCACTTATCCTAAAATGCCTTAATTACTGCATCATCCTCCTTGCTGACATCCCTGCCTCCTGTCTCTCACCACTCCAGTCAATACTTCACTTTGTTGCCCAGATCATTTTTTTCTACAAAAACATTCAGTCCATCTTTCCCCCTTCCTCAAGAACATCCAGGCATCGCCCATCAACCTCAATATCGAACAGAAACTTCTTACCATCTGCTTTAAAGCAGTCGATCACTTTGCCCCTTCCTACTTTACCTCGCTGCTCTCCTACTACGACTCAGCCCACACACTTGACTCCTCTAATGTTAACCTATTCACTGTTCCTCAAACTCAACTATCTTACCGACTAACTGGCAGAGAACATACCTGCCAATTCTGTTGTGTTGTAGTCTCCCAAGAGCTTAGTGCAGTGCTGTACACAAAGTAAGCACTCAATAAGTACAATTTATTGATTATTGATTGATTGATCAAAGCACAAGTGTGGTTGGGATTTAATGTTTTGGGAATTAATCAGGGATGGTGTTTTGGAAGATGTGGGATTTTAAGAGGGTTCTGTAATTGGGCACAACGTGGACAGGCAGGTAGGGAAGCAGCATGCCCTTGTGGATAGAGCATGGGAATCAGAAGGACCTGGGTCCTAATCCTGGCTCCACCACTTGTCTGCTGTTTGACCTTGGGCAAATCACTTCACTTCTCTATGCCTAAATTACCTCATCTGCAAAATGGGGATTAAGATTGTGAGCCCCACGTGGGACAGGGACTGTGGCCAACCTGATTACTTTGTATCTACCCCAGCACTTAGAACAATGCCTGGCACATAATAAGCGTTTGACAAATACCAATATTATTGTTATTTGAAGGGTGAGGGAGTTCCCGGAAGGAAGAACAGTGTGCACAATGGTTGGAGGCTGGAGAAGAGCTAATGGGGTACAGTTAGAAGGGGAACTTGGGAGGATCAAAAAATGAAAGCAAGGGAGTAGAGGGTGTGTAATAGTGACATTTGTTAAGCACTTACTATGTGCCAGTAACTGTTCTGAGGGTTGGGGTAGACTCAAGGTAATCAGGCTGGACACAGTCCCTGTCCCGCATGGGGCTCACAATCTTAATCCCCACTTTACAGATGGTGTAACTGAAGCATAGAGAAGTTAAGTGACTTGCCCAAGGTCATACAGCAGACGCATGGTGGAGCTGAGATTAGAATCCAGGTCCTTCTGACTCCCAGGCCCTTGCTCTATCCATTAGACCACTGCTTCTGTTAGTGCTATTAGTGTCCAAACTTCCATATGGTTTGGAGACCTGAATGTCAGACATCACATCTGGTTTCTTTAACAGGCTCATCTGTGTCACCTTTGTGCCATATTTAACTTCAAAGGGCAAGAAATGATCACAGCTACAAGGTCTTAGAAATCAGTCATTCGACCAGCATTAAAGCAATGCTCATCATGACTCAACTTCGTGAGGTGGAACATTCTAAGAGATTAAATGGCATCAGGAAATCCAGACAGATGTTTCTTGGTGAGTTGAAATGAGCGGGGGGCGGGCATAAGCAAAGAGGACAGAAAACATGTTTTAAAGATATGAAAAACTACAGCTGATATGGCATAACCAACTGATGAAAGACTTAATGAAAGATAGATGCACCTCACATCTGGCAATCAGGAAATGGAATACATCTTCTAGAGGAGAAGCTTTGGCAAGATTGCAGTAACAAAAAGCAGAATTGAAAATAGCACCAGACTGCACGAAGCAAACTCCTTTGCTAGGTTGTAAGCTCCCTGAGGACAGGGATTGTTGTAATGTCCTATTACAACCCAGCCCACACACTTTGCTCCTCTACTGTAAACCTACTAACCATACATCAAACTCATCTCTCTCACCACCACACCCTTGCTCACTTCCTCTATCTGGCCTGGAATTCCCTTTCCCTTTATCTTTTTTTTAAATAGGATTTGTTAAACAGTTGCTATTTTCCAGGTACTCTACTAAACACTGGGATAGAGATAAGATAATCAGGTTGTAGACACAAAGCCTGACCCACTTACACCTCCTAGTCTTAATCTGCATTATACATATGAGCTCTGTGACACAGATAGGTTAAATGATTTGCTGAAGGTTGTGCAGCAGACAAGTGATGGAGCTGGGATTAGAATCCAGGTCCTCTGCCTCCCAGTCCCAGGCTCTTTCCTATTGGCCACGTTGCTTAGTATATGATAGACCACCAGTCTTTACATCCTTATAGTCCTATGAAAATCCTTTCAACTCCAAGAGGTTTTTCTTAACTAAACCCTCATTTCTTCACCTTATTCACCCTCCTATAGAGCTTATATACCTGCTGTCTCCCCCTCCTGAATAAATTTTTTAATTGTATGCAGGTCCTTAAAGGTCTTTGAGAGTGAAAAGGTGAGAGTTAAGAGTTAACTGGAGACTGGGTTAATGTGAAGGTGTGTTGATATGCAAAATTCCAGGTTGTCATCACCAGGGTGTTAGAAAACCACACCTGTTCTGTGAATTCAGGCCAGGCTGCAGGGAAAAGGTGAAGGTGAAGAAATGGTCACTTCTCAGATGCAGCACTTTGGGAATGAAATAACAGTGTCCTAGAGGGTGGATGGTAGACAGTAGTTCCAATGGCCAATAACCTGGTCTAGCTGAGGTTTCTGAGAGGAGAGTCCTGTGTCCTTGGGCAGGTCTTTGTCTTGTGTGATGTTCAAAGGTCTGTGCTGGCTGAGGCCGCTCGGTAGAGAAAACTCAGTATCCTCAGATATGTCTCTGTCCTGGGTGATATTAGATAGTCCACATCTGTTTGGAGCCTCTCGATGGAGAGCTCTCAGTGTCCTTGGGCAGGTATCTGTCCCGGGCCATATTCAATGGTTCTTGTTGGCTGAGGCTGCTTGGTGGACAGATCTCAGGGGCCTTGGGCAGGACTGTGATCAATGGTCTGCACACACAAAATGCTAAATGAATACCATGTATTTATTGATACTTACTCTTGTGTACAGTCCCCAGCACTTAGAACAGTGCTCTGCACATAGTACAATGAATACTGCCGCTCGCTTGATGCTCTGGCTGGTGGCAAGAACACAATTTAGGTGGGCCAAATGGGAAAAGGACTGTCAGTTTCATGTTGGATTTTTCAACTACACTCTTCACACATTCTTATAAAATTCATCGGAAGTAATATCGATCAGTCAGTGGCATTTATTGAGTGCTCACTATGAGCAGAGCACTGTACTAAGCACTTTGGAGAGTACAACAGAGTTGGCAGACATGTTCCTAGCCCACAACAAGCTTACAGTATATTATACTTTCCAACTTTCCAACTTGAAGGGCATGAAGATCATGGAAGACTTAGTTAAGTGTGCACACCCTCTTAATAATAATAATGATAATGGTATTTGTTAAGCGCTTACTATGTACCAGGACCTGTAATAACAATAATAATAATAATAATAATGTTGGTATTTGTTAAGCGCTTACTATGTGCAGAGCACTGTTCTAAGCGCTGGGGTAGATACAGGGTAATCAGGTTGTCCCACATGAGGCTCACAGTTAATCCCCATTTTACAGATGAGGTAACTGAGGCACAGAGAAGTTAAGTGACTTGCCCACAGTCACACAGCTGACAAGTGGCAGATCTGGGATTCGAACCCATGACCTCTGACTCCCAAGCCCGGGCTCTTTCCACTGAGCCATTCTGCTTCAAAGCACTGGAATGGGTACAAGCAAATTGGGTTGGACACAGTCCCTGTCCCACATGGGGATCACAGTTTTAATCCCCATTTTACAGATGAGGTAACTGAGGCAGAGAGAAGTGATGTGACTTGCCCAATCACTGGAATTAGAACTCATGACCTTCTGACTTCCAGGCCCATGCTCTATCCACTACACCATGCCACTTCCCTACCAATCTTACTTCCTCAAACATGCACCCTTACAGAAAACCATCTTCACTAAAGGCATCCTGCTGGGTGCGTCTGCATCATGGAACACTCTTCTTGGTCCTTCAGCCAGAAATTTTCACCATCAATGGCCTAGGTTAACAAGTAGGTCTGGGATTAAATTCAAAATTTCTTTCTACTGGACCAGAAACAAGGCTGCTATGAATAGCAGAAGTATTTTCAATATTTTGGGGTAGGTTCTTGGTTTTAAAGCCTTATATTGAGCTTTATAATCTCTAATAGAAATAGGCAGGGCAAAGAGAGGATGATAGCTCAATGATAGTGATAATGGAATAGTATGACTAGTAGAAAAGAGAGCAATCCCCCAAAAGTTTGAATTTAAAGATGAGATGAAGTAAAAAAAATTAAAAAAGGGCAGGAAAAGTTACCTTCCTTACTGCTTTCAATACACACATTTTAACTAAGCAAATGTTTCCAGGTAATAAGCAACAGGAATTAACTGCAGCCCCTCCTGCTACGTGTCAAAGTTAATTCTACTTTAAATCAGTCTTAATTATTCCAGTGAAGTTTATAGTTTTAATGGAAAGAGTCTGTTCACTGAAACTATAACTTTTATTGTAAGGACTGAGAAAGATTTAAAGTCAAATTCACTTTTAACTGTGGTTGAGTTTAATTGGAAGCTATTAGTTTTGTGACATCAAACTCTACATATATTTTAGAAGTTCAGAAGGCTATGAATTCCACTTTGAAATGATACCCCAATAATAAACTCTCCTACCACAAAATATTAAGCTTTATAATTTCTTAAGCTTGAAGTCTCCTTTGACTTTGATTTTTTAAAATTGTTTGTGTATTTGGTGCATAAATCTTAATTTGGGTTGGTGAGAATCACTTATTCATGGAGAGAAGTGTTTTAAGCCTAGATGGAAGAAATTCTTCTGATTTTAATTATTTGTCTACCTTTGCCTCTCAAGGGGAGAGCAAAATGGTATGTGGGCATTGTAAGTCTATCTTAAATGTAAAATTCCAGATGTTGAAACCTTCAGAAATTGGGCAGAGAACTCTTGAATATTTAGTGAAATCATTAAGTCGATTACAAATATACAAACATAATTGAGTGCAATACTGTGTTAGACCAGTGGTTTGTCTAGCCCAGTATTCTGTCTCCAAATGAAATAACTGGGATGCTGAATGGTGGTTTCACATTCTGACACTAATTCTACTTTTTATTCAACAATCAATCATATTTACTGAGCACTTACTACGTGCAGAGCACTGTACTAAGTGAGAGGAGAGTACAATACAACAGAATTAGTCACGTTCCCTGCCCACAACGAGCTAACAGTCTAGTGATGTGTTAACTGTTAGCCCTAACTCTTCTATTTTCTCAATTTTCTCTCCAGTGACCCACTGTGGGCCACTCTTCCATGATTCTATCTGAACCACCTCTTAAATACTCTATTTTCTGCCTGCCAACTCACTGAGGTTAAAAAAAAAACGGTGCTTGCCACCCACTGGGTGAACAAATGTTTCCTGATCTCTGTTTTGAGTCTACCACCTTGAAATGTCAGTGGATGTTCCCTTGTTTGGGTGATTTGGGATTTAGGGAACAACAATTTGGTGTTTGTCCTGCCCATACTTTTCATAATTTAGCAGAAATTAATCATAGTCCATTCAGCCTGCATTTTCAGATTATTGTTATTAAAAAGCTTCTCTTGATAATCTTGTTTCCCCTCTCTATGCAGCTTCGCCAGCTTGACTGTGTCCTTCCTTTGTCCACAAAAGCTGAAGAATTGGACTAAGGAGAAAATTTCTTAGAGAACACTATAATCAATGTAAGAATAAAAAGCAGTACCCTCAAATGATCTGGTCTTATTAAAAATTATAGCCACTAATCCCTTGCCCTCATCCTCCCTCTGTCCTGGAAGTCCCTCTCCCCACCTTCAAAATCTTATCTTCTGTAAGAGTCCTTCCCTGACCGAGGTCTCACTTTCCCTACTCTCTTTCCTTTCTGTGTCACCGCTGCTCTTGGATCTGAACCCTTTACACACTTAATATCAACCCCACCCTCAGTCCCACAGCACTTATGTCCATATCCATAATTCATTTTAATGTATGTTATCTCCTTCTGGGGAAGAAATGTGTCTACCAACGCTGTGGTATCAAACTCTTCCAAGAGCTTAGTACAGTCCTCTGCATACAGTAAGTGATCAATAAATATCATTGATGGATGGAAAGTGTTAATTTGTTAAAATCTGGATTTAGGGTATTTTTTCTCAAGCTAATGATTTTTCGCTTTAATGGAAAAGATGGGTCTATATTTGCCCTCGTGAAGTCTTTGTTGATTATTGTTGAGTCCCCAGTAGTTAATGAATGCCATTAGGTGAATCAATGATCCAGAGACCTTTGTGAAGATAGGTAATCCATAAACATGAAATAGAATTAAGGTTGTTTTTTTTTCATTTTCCATTTCCCTTAACTCCTACAGACTTAAGGGCCCCTAAAGTTAAGCAAATAAAGACAGATATAAGGATTTCTAACCAACTTTTTCTTCATAAGTTGTTGTTCAGAAACCAGATGGTTACTGATCATTGACATTTTCTTATAGTTTCCAAACGTGGCATCAGTTGGGAAGAGCTGAAAGTTATGATCCAGAGCTGTCTGAACTCAATCTAGCACCATAATTAGCAAAAAGCAAACTTTCATAGAGTAGTTTACAAACTCTTACACCAAGTAGTTGGTCTGAGCCATAATAAACTCCTTAATATGAACTTTGCTATGCTTCCTGGCCATGAATCTCAATATTTTTTAATGGCATTTGTTAAGAGTTTATTGTGTACCAACCACTGTTCTAAGCCCTCTGGTTGATACAAGATAATCAGGTTGGACATAGTCCCTGACTCACAAGTGGCTCACAGTCTTAATCCCCACTATACAGATGAAGTAACTGAGGCATATAAAAATTAAGTGCCTTGCCCAAGGTCATACAGCAGACAAGTAATTGAGCAGGGATTAGAAGCCCTTTTACCTGACTCCCAGACCCGTGCTGTTTCCACTAGGTCATGGTGCTTCTCAAACATTTTATGTTTGTCTTTGGAAATACATAGCAATAAAGCCAAAAGCAAGACTGACTGACATCCAATATTCTCTTAATATTCTCTTGTTTCTTTAAGTGATTGGTATGCTAAAAAAGGGGCAGAGGCCTATCATCAACCAAGCTCTGACCTGCAGGCCAAAGAGTTGGGCTGTAACCTGACCCAGGGCCAGGTGTGTGCCTGCAGGTCACAAGGCTGAGAAAACATGTGGTGTGAACAAGTCCTTCTGAAGCTCAGGCTGCCTTTAACTGTTTCAGGCCTTATTCAAAGGCTCAAATTCTTACCTGTATTCAGGCAAACCTTCCACCCTATACTCAGGTTTGTTTATGATTCTGTCCCTCAAATGAAAACCCAAAGGCAAAAAGGTTTCATTTGGAGGAAAAAGATTTTGTGACTTTAGTAATATTTTTAAAGGGACACAATGCATGTTTTTCATTATATTTCATAAATGGCTATGTTCTTACAGCCATTTATCATGGTGGGCTCTATAGTTACTGTCCAAAAGCTGTGCAATGACATATTTTTGACACAAAGTCATATCATGTGGAATTTTCCACCCCCAGAAAAGGCAATTAATATAGAAATATAGATTTGAGAGGGAATCTTCTCTCTCTTCTGAACTCTATCTTCTAAAGCCAACCAGCCATGTTCATTCATTCATTCAGTAGTATTTATTGAGTGCTTACTATGTGCAGACCACTGTACTAAGCACTTGGAATGTATAATTGAACAACAGATAGAGACAATCCCTGCCCAGTGAGGGGCTCACAGTCTAATCGGAGAAGACAGACAGCAGAGCAAAACAGAACAAAACAAAAACAAGACAACATTTTCAAGATGAATAGAATCAAGGGGATGTACACCTCATTAACAAAATAAATAAGGTAATAAATAATATACATAAATAAGCACAATGCTGAGGGTAAGGGAAGGGGGAAGGGGAGGAGCAGAGGATGGGAGGGAAGGGGAGGGAAGGGGGAGCAGAGGGAAAGGAGGCTCAGCTGAGGGGAGGGGAACAGGGAAGGGGGAGGAGCAGAGGGTGGAGGGGGAGCAGAGGGAAAGGGGGGCTCAGTCTGGGAAGGCCTCTTGGAGGAGGTGAGCTCTCAGTAGGACTTTGAAGAGGGGAAGAGAGTTAGTATGGCGGAGGTGAGGAGGGAGGGCATGCCAGGACAGCAGGAGGACGTGGGCCAGGGGTCGACGGCGGGATAGGCAAGAACGGAGGACGCTGAGGAGGTGGGCGGCAGAGGAGCAGAGTGTACGTGGTGGGCAGTAGAAAGAGAGAAGGGAGGTGAGGTAGGAGGGGGCAAGGTGGAGAAGAGCCTTGAAGCCTAGAGTGAGAAGTTTTAGTCTCGTGCGGAGGTTGATAGTCAATCACTGGAGGTTTCTGAGGAGGGGAGTGACATGCCCAGAGGATTTCTGTAGGAAGATGATCTGGGCAACAGAATGAAGAATAGACTGGAGTGGGGAGAGACAGGAGGAAGGGAGATCAGAGAGAAGGCTGACACAATAATCTGGTCGGGATATTATGAGAGCTTGTACCAGCACGATAGCTGTTAGGAAAGGGCGGATCTTAGCGATATTGTAAAGGTGAGACCGGCAGGTGTTGGTGACGGATTGGATGTGTGGGGTGAATGAGAGAGTGGAGTCAAGGATGACACCAAGATTGCGGGCCTGTGAGACGGGAAGGATGGTTGTGCCGTCCACAGTGACAGGGAAGTCAGGGAGAAGACAGGGTTTGGGAGGGAAGATAAGGAGCTCAGTTTTGGACATGTTGAGTTTTAGATGGTGGGCAGTCATCCAGGTGGAGACGTCCTGGAGGCAGAAGGAGATACATGTCATGCCTTAGAGATTCAAAACCACCGAAGTCCACCTCTCTCCTTCATGTGTGCACTCCCTTATCTCAGACACCAAAAGACATTATTCATCAGCCACGTCTGTGCCCAGCTTAGCACCATTTGACTTTGCTCTTTCAAATTGGAAGATGCTCAAGTGGGAAACCTTTTCACTTCGTTTTTTAATTAACTTTAGCAATAGCGTGGCTTTCTTTTTCACTTGTTCGCCTGCTGCCAAGCAATGAACTGACAAGCTATGGCATATACATTTGCAATTTTCTATGCTGGTTCTGGGGCTGAAATATTTTATTTGCAGCTAGCATCAACAGAATGACAGGTATTTTACTAGATAAGAAAAAATAAAGTAGAATGTAAGATATTGTTGGTATTGGTTACTGTGAAGGGTACATGAAAGGACTGTGCCATGCAACTTCCCCCTTGTCATTTTTTTTAAAAAAATTGCTTCTCCCATTAGACTGTAAGCTCCTTGTTGGCCAGAAGTGGCTCTACTGTCTGCACTTTTCCAAGCACTTAGTAAAGTACCCTTAATACAGTAAGCACTCAATAAATACCATTGATTGACTTCCCTGACAAATGTTGCTTGGCGTCTTTCAATAAGAACACTGGTTTACAATCCTCCCCCTCCACTTCCTCTTCTGGTAGGTTCTCCCTGGCAGTATCTGATTGGTGGACAAATCTGCTGGTTGAATATTTGCCACTATCTAATGGTAGACAGTGAGTTCAGTTGAGTTACCCACAGCAGTGATGCAACTGGTTTTGAAGATGGGAGCACACAGCACCGACTCTATCTTGCTTCTCATGGCAGTTGACATTTTATTTCTCAGTTCTCCTGACTACGATTCCTGGGCTTTTTCTGTAATAAAAGCATAAACTCTTGGAAAAGAGATATTAGAAGCTCTGGGAGATGGGGGAACTGGGGAGAGGGGGCAGTTCATCGATTTATTCATTCAATCATACTTATTGAGCACTTACTGTGGGCAGAGCACTGTACTGAATGCTTGGGAGAATAAAATATAATAATAAACAGATAATTTCCCTGCTCTCAAAAAGCTTACAATCTGGAGGAGCAGTTTCAATGTGATAGGGAAGGTACCTAAGCCAAGTCACACTAGAGAAATCAGAACCAATTTCACACAGCCTAGGACAACTCCCCTTCTCCCTCCTGCAGGATGCCCCCATGCTCTTCTCAGGATTGACTGGACCCCCAGTCCCAGTTGCGTCACTAGGCCCTCAGGGGAGAGAAGGGAGAGAAAAGTCTGGAACTCTGAGGGGGCCTCCCTCCCCCCAGGGGAGCCCTGATGGAGACTTTGTCAGAGAAAACTGAACCTGCACACCTGATAGAATTTTCCCCCTTCTCTGCTCAAAATAAATCTCCCAGAAAATGTAGAGGGCCCACGCTGAAACATGTGCTCCTCCCCACTGAAACTCCTAACCCAGCCTCGATGGGAGTCTCACCCACCCAATCCTACCCACTCTCCTCCTCTTTGCTAGAATTGCCAAAGCCAAGCTGTAGTGCACTTGAGAAAGGGAATGGTCTCTTTATAAAGCAGCTCACAAAACAGTCAGTTTGGGAGGAATTTGCTAATCAGGAGTTATCTCTCTCCACAAAGTCAAATTGGCTTCAGGGTACCTATTTTGAAGATGCAATATTTTACTCTGATGTGCATAGTATTTGTGGCAGCCATGTTGAAGCACTTGATCAGTTTGGAATGTATGTCTGACCTACCCATCCCATAGTATAAGTGAAGTCAAAAGAAATCATTACAATTGCCCAAGTCAAGTAGACTTTGAATTGCCATTACTGAAGTTCATTGTTACTGAGACATAAATACACTCTTTCCACTGCAAACAGTAAAGAACAGCTTATCATATGAATAAATTGCCTGTGAGTGATTAATGGTCCAAAGGGATAGCTTGCCCTTCCTTTTTTTTGCAGGGGGGCGGCGTATTTGTTAAGTGCTTACTATGTGTACTTAGTGCTCTACTAAGCACTGGGGTATATACAAGATAATTGGATTGGACACACTTCCAGTCCCACATAAAGCTCACATAAAAAAAAAAAAAATTCCTTCCTATGGAGGTAAGTGGAGTGCAAAAAGGTCATCTTGTACATAGCATCACAAATGACATGATGAAATGTAGAAACACAAAACATTTACTTAGCTGGGGTGGAGGGAGATGGGATGAATATTAGGATGAGAGAGCATTTTACCTTCTTGTGATTCTAAGGCTGAAGATTTAAACCCATCAAACCCAAAATCCAAATCAATTGCTCAGGTCATGAGTCTATGAATGTATCTATGGAACAGGTTAAGTGAGAGCAATCTCTGTGCTGCTTTCCCAGAATTTTGTTTATGGTAAAATGTCCAATTAGAGCATCAATTTGGCTTAGTAGTATAGTCCAGCCACTCCCATTGTACCTTGTCTCTCACATTCACCCATTACTTTCTCCCATTCATGAATTAAATAACACAAATCAATTGGGTCTTTCATATGGTATAGACTTGACAGCTCAAAGGAAAGTTTGCAATATCAACTATTATACTGAATAGGCTCTTCTCTGTTTTATTTCAGGCCATTGTGTCCCACTTGTGTCCTATAAATATAACCTAGATATCACTAACCACACATAAAATTCTCTAAATACTGCATAACAGCACCTAGTAGGATGAAACACTGTCATTTCCATGTTCTATTAGACTCCAGAGCATTGCAAACATGGAATTAGAGACTTCTCTCTGTTATCCATGAGGGAAATAAATACATATGTGCCTAAAAATCTCTGGGAAAAATGGAAAGTAGTCTTTACATAGTGCTTAGGACTCCAAATTTTGGGGTGAATTGGGTAACCTCCAAGGGGAGGATTATCTATAGAATTCTTTCTATCCTGGAGCTGAAGCAGTGGCAGGAGAAGAAATTTGAGAACAGCTTTATTGAACGTGCTCCTCGTTCTTTACCATTAAACATGCGTTTAGGACATCAAGGAGAAAGAAAAAATCTGAGCTCTGATCAAACTCTTTTTCCACAGTTCGCAGATCGGAAAGATGGGGGATAACTGAAATCTTTATCAATTTCCCAGTGGATTCCTCAGACCACCAGTTAGGTGGAACAAGCCAGACATCTAACAACCTTTGCCCAATACTCATGAACAGCATTTTATGATGATAAAATGAAAATGGTTTGGCTGAGTGACAGGCAAAGGTACTAAATCTGAACATTAATTAGTAATAAAAAGACTCAGTTAATTAATAATAGGAGGATTCAGATTTGCTTTCCCACCTGATTTAGACCTTGATTGGGATGTCTGTTAGACCAGATGAGGTGTGGCTTGTATGCCCACTTTCCAACTCCTTGTCAAATCTTGATTTTTAATGTAACAGATGTATCAAGCAACTTGAGAAAGTGAGATGAAAAGAAGGGGAATGAAAAAAAGAGGAGAAATAAAGAGAATCAGTGGGAAAAGAAAGAGGGAGAAAGAGAGAAGAAAGGCATAAAGGAAGAGGAGAGAAGGAGGAAGTCTAGGGAAGTTCATGGAGCTGCACCTCTACATTCATTCATTCATTCAATAGTATTTATTGAGCGCTTACTATGTGCAGAGTACTGTACTAAGTGCTTGGAATATACAATTAGGCAACAGATAGAGACAATCCCTGCTCACTGACGGGCATACAGTCTATTCGGGAGAGACAGACAGACAAAAACAAGACAACTTAATCACGATAAATAGAATCAAGGGGATGTACACCTCATTAACAAAATAAATAGGGTAACAAAAATATATACAAATGAGCACAGTGCTGAGGGGAGGGGAAGGGAGAGGGAGAGGAGCAGAGGGAAAGGGGGGAAAAGCAGCGTGGCTCAATGGAAGGAGCCCGCCTTGGGAGTCAGAGGTCAGGGGTTCAAATCCCGACTCCACCACTTGTCTGCTGTGTGACCTTGGGCAAGTCACTTAACTTCTATGTGCCTCAGTTACCTCATCTGTAAAAATGGGGATTAAAAAATGTGAGCCCCACGCGGGACAACCTGATGACCCTGTATCTACCCCAGCACTTAGAACAGTGCTCTGCACATAGTAAGCACTTAACAAATACCATAAGTATTAAAAGGGGCTTAGCTGAGGTGAGGTGAAGGGGGAGCAGAGAGGGAGAAGAGGGAGCAGAGGGAAAAGGGTAAGCTCAGTTTGGGAAGGCCTCTTGGAGGAGGTGAGCTCTCAGTAGGGCTTTGAAGAGAGGAAGAGAGTTAGTTTGGTAGAGGTGAGGAGGGAGGGCATTCCAGAACAGCGGGACTACGTGGGCCAGGAGTCAACGGCGGGATAGGCGTGAACGGGGGACCATGAGGAGGTGAGTGGCAGAGGAGCTGAGCGTTTGGGGTGGGCAGTAGAAAGAGAGAAGGGAGGTGAGGTAGGAGGGGGCAAGGTGATGGAGAGCCTTGAAGCCCAGAGTGAGAAGTTTTTGTTTCGTACGGAGGTTGATAGGCAACCACTGGAGGATTTTAAGAAGGGGCATGACATGGCCAGAGCATTTCTGCAGGAAGATGATCCGGCAGCGTAATGAAGAATAGACTGGAGCAAGGAGAGACAAGAGGGAGATCAGAGAGAAGGCTGACAGTCTACATCACCAGTGTCCTTACCTCCACCCTCTACAACTGTTTTCCACTTCTGATCTCCCACTGTAACCAGCATGACTTCATCAGCACTGCACTACTACTCCTCCCACACTGCCACTGTCTCCAGCTGGAGCAGTGAAAGCAGTGGTGGCAGCTGACAGTATAGAACCTTCAAAGCCCTACTGAAATCTCACCTCCTCCAAGAGGCCTTCCCAGACTGAGCCTCCCCTTTTCCTCTGCTCCTCCTCCCCTCCCCATCACCTCGACTCCCTCCTTCTTCTCTATCCCTCCACCCTATAGTGCTTTCATATATATGTAGATATTTATTTTCTATTCATTTCATTAATGATGTGTATTTATCTATAACTCTATTTATATTGATGCTATTGATACCCATCTACTAATTTTGTTTTGTTGTCTGTCTCCCCCCTTGTAGACTGTGAGCCCATTGTTGGGTAGGGATTGTCTCTGTTACCAAACTGTACCTTCCAAGCACATAGGACAGTGCTCTGTACACAGTAAAAGCTAAATAAATACAACTGGAGAAGTGAATAAGGAGAGACTCTTTCTCTTCCCCCCCCATATCCGTTTATCAGCAACGGCTGCTGCCACTCCCACCCTATCTGAAATGGTCCTTGATAGAGTCATGTGTGGGCATTTTCAGGCTAAACCACACCAGAACTCTGAAGAATGACTCCCTAAAAACCTAGTGGGGAAGGCAGATATTAAAACAAATTACAGGTAGGAGAAGCAAGAGGTACAGGTAGGGTAAGTATAGGTACATCAGTGTTTTAGGGGTGGACTGAATATCTGCCTGGAATACATTCCCTTTTCAGCTTTACCAAACTACAGCCTTTCCCCGCTTTCAAAACATTCCTAAAATGTCACCTTCTCCAAGACAAATCATCAATCCCCCTGCTTTCCCAATTATAAGTTCCCATGGGCTAACTAAGCATCCATGTAAGTATTTAATTGATCTCTTTTGGTAAGTTATTCCTTCGATTATTTTATTTACAACCACTTAGTTTTAATTGCTTAGAACAGTGCTCTGCACACAGTAAGCACTCAATAAATGCCACTGATTGATTGAACTACTGCATATTCAGTTTTTATCTACTCATTTCTACATTCAATCATGAGATCACTGAGGGCAGGAATTTCATCTTTTCTTTTTTCTTTTACAAGTTCCTGCTGGACTGTTTGCTCCTTGAGGGCAGTAATAGTGCTTGCAATGACTATTTCTAATTACCATTTATTGTCCCTCAGCACTTTGTAATTATTTCTACTACCAATTGTATTGTACTCTTCTACAGTGCTCTGCACACACTCAGTATTCTTTATTGATCCTCGGATGATAAGTACAGTAATCCTAGTAAATAATGTTGAAAATGAAATAAATATGATTTTTATTTTTATTAAGCATTAACTATGAGCCAAAGTACAGAACTAAGATTCCTGCTAGATTGTAATGTTCTTGAGGGCAGAGCTTGCATATTCCAAATCTATTGTACTCTCCCATGCACTTAGTAAAAGTTTTCTGCACACAGGAAGTGCTCAATAAATACAATTGATTGATTGACTATTTGATCCCCCTGAAATATTCGCTCCCCCCTGCAGCCCCTCCATTCCTCTTAATAGTAATTATCATATTTGTTAAGTGCTTACTATATGTGCCAAGCACTGTACTGAGGGCTAGGGTAGATACAAGATCATCAGGTCCTACCTAGGACTCACAGTCTAAGTAGGAGGGAGAAGAGGTATTGAATCCCCATTTTGCAAATGAGGGAACTGAAGCACAGGGAAGTTAAGTGACTTATTCAAGGTCACACAGCAGGTACGTGTCTTTCCCATCACTGTAGACATCACCACTATCCTCCCTGTTTCACAAGCCCATAACCTTGACATGTTCCCTTAACTCATCAATTTCATTCAACTCACATATTCAACCTGTCACCAAATCCTGTTGGCTTGTTGGCTCTCCTTCACAAGCTCACCAAAATCCACCATTTGCTCTCCATTCAAATTTCTACCACGTTGATCCAAGCACTTATCCTATCCTACGTTGACTACTACATCAGCCTCCTTGTTGACCTCTCAACTTCCTGGCTCTCCCTACTCCATTATGCTGCCTGGATTGTTTCCTCTAGAACAAACAAAAAAATTCATTCCATGTTTCCCCACTCTTCAAGAACCTCCAGTAATTGCCCATCTACCTCCACATCAAACAAAAAAGTCCTTACCATTGACTTTAAAGCACTCAATCAGCTTGTCCCTTTCTATTTTACCTTGATAATTTCCTACTACAATCCCTTTGCTCCTCTAATGACAACCTACTCACTGTACCTCAGTCTTCTCTATCTTTCCCCTGACCCCTTGCCCACTTCCTGCTTCTGGCCTGAAACTCCCTCTCTCTTCAGGTTTGATAGACCATCATTCTCCCCACCTTCAAAGCCTCATTAAAACCACATCTCCTCCAAGAGGACTTCCTCATCCTTCTTCTCACTCTTGAATTTGGATTTGTACCCTGATATACTTCTTGATATTTACCCCTCCCTCAGTCGCACAGTACTAACTTTATCAGCAGGGAACATGTCTTCTAATTCTGTTGTATTGCACTCTCCCAGTGCTTCCTGCAGTGTTCTGTACATAGTAAGTGCTCAATAAATACCATTGATTATGTACAGATCCATAAATTATTTTAATGGTTATCTCCTCCTCTAGACTGTCAGCTCTTTGTGGGCACGGGACATGTCTACCAATTCTGTGATAGCTTACTCTCCCAAGCACTTAGTACAGTGCTCTGCACATAGTAGATGCTCAATAAATAACACTGATTGATTGATTGCTCAAGATCACACAACAAACCAATATCAGAGTTGGAACTATGAATCAAATTTCCTGACTCCTAGGTCCATGCTCTTTCCATTAGGCCAGGTTATCTACTCTAAAAACAAATTGAAAACTCTTCATACAATTTCAACTTAAGCAGTGGGGTTTCAAAAGGGACATCCTACTTCTCCAGCCCTCTCTATAATATTTTTAAGATGGGTGCCAGAATCTTACCTCTGGGATCAGGATGCTGGCTTCCTTTTGAGGAGAAGATGTATTTGCCAATGTCTGGAAATAGCATTCACCTGCTGCCAATGTGCAAATGGACCATACATCCAGCCAGAAAAGGGTGAATATAACTTACTGCAGGAGTTAAGAACACTGTCCAGGTAGCACTCTGAATTCTCTTTTGATTTTTTGAGTATACCCGCTGTGGCATATTGCTTTGCTCTGAGCATTCATCTATTCTCTCCTTCATCTGGCTCAGTCTATATTGTCATTCTCTCATATTCAAAGGACATTTTTCCCCCCATGCATCACTTTGTGGTTACTGGTAGTAGAGATTCATATTTTAGTAACTTCAGGCAACTGCCCAAATAAGATACCCTTATGCCACCAAATGCTGTCTGTTGTGTAGCTAGCCTACATACACCACATTTCTTCTTTGAATCTGAACTTCACTTTTCAAGCCTCACATAACTGCTACATGGGATTCTGATAAACCATTTCAAACCTCAACCCAGCACAGCTGTAGATGGATGTTATTGGATCTGATAAAAGCTGAAGACTAAGGGGCTGAAAGATACTGATCAAACAGGTACTGAAAACAGTCACCAATAGTATTTCAAGCAGCAAGGTGAAATGCTTTGTAACTAATACTGTGCAAGTGCTGCAGAGGAACTTGATAAGAGAGAAAATTGAACCACTTTCCTGAGTGTTGTCAAAACGCACCTTTGTGAATAACTGCCATGTTTAAACCGTAGTTCCAGGACTTAAGTTTTCTGGACCTTTTCAGTAAATAAATAAATCATATGTATTGAGTTTTACTTTGTATAGAACAATGTACTAAGCGCTTGGGAGAATACAATGCAACAGAGTTGGCAGACACATTCCCTGCCCTCTTTGCTTTTTCTCTGTCATGGGGCCTATCTTTTTATTACTGGCCAATCTCGTTTCAGAAATGGCTGCTTGGTAAGCCAAAAATGGTTCCTATTTGTTTATTGATACCGCATGAAAATAAGGGATTGTCATTCTTTAGCTTCCCACTGTATCGGTTTTGAAGCTTAATAAATATAATGTTACATGAGTGGTTGTAAGGTTGAGGAGGTATATTCATTCAGACGTATTTACTGAGCACTTACTGTGTGCAGAACACTGTACTAAGTGCTTGGTAAGTACAATTCGGCAACAATAAGAGACAATCCCTACCCAACAACAACAGGCTCACATTTAAAGACAATATTGTATATGTCCCCTCACCTCAGTGATAGTAAAATATAAAAAAAAAGACCTCATAGTTTGAATTGGCCGGACATGAAATTGTCACATTATTTTCAGGATGTACAAAAGTTTGAGGTGACGTTTTGGTACAGTTCTAGCCCTCAGGAATGAATTATTTATTCCCCAAGTTCTTGTGGCCAGCACACTGGCATTTACAATTCCCAGGTGTTTGAATTTTTTTGAGTGTAGTTAAGGATGTTCAATTAATCAATCAATGCTATTTACTGCATGCTAACTAGATGTAGAACACTGTAGTAGATGCTGGAGAGATTACAGTACAGAAGGTAGGCATGATCCCTGCTCACAAGGAGTTTAAAATCTAGTGTGGGAGACTATAAAGTAAATTACAGATAGGAGAAGGAATATAATATAAGAATATGTACCTAAGTGCTGTATGGGTAGGAATGGGGTGAGTAACAAAATCCTCAGGGTTATGAATGAAAGTGCATAGGTGATGCCAAAAGGAGAGAGAATACAGTGGAGAGATGAGAGGCTAGTCAAAGAATGCTTCCTGTAAGAGATCTGATTTGAAAATAAGCAGGGTGATGGTCTTTTGGATATAAAGTGGGGGAAGGAGAACACAAGCAAGGGATTGCTGGTGAGAGAGATGAGATGGAGGCACACTAAGCAGGTTGGTGTTAAAAGAGTAGTGTTTGCAAACTGGGTTATAGTAGGTGATTAGTGAGGTTAGGTAGGAGAGGGAGAGTTGATTGAGTACCTTAGAATTGATGGTAAAGGAGTTTCTGTTTGATGTGGAGGTGAATGGACAACTATTGGAGGTTTCTGTGGAATGGGAAGAAATGCACAAAACAATATTTTAGAAAAATGATCCAGGCAGCAAAGTAAAGCATAAGACTGGAGAGGGGAAAGGGTGGAGGCAAGGAGGTCACTGAACAGGCTGATGTAGTAGTGAGACAGGATAAAAAACCATAATAATAACAACAATGATATATAGTATTTTTCAGTCAATCAATAGTTTTAGTGAATACTTACTGTGTATAAAACACTACTAAGCACTTAGGAGAGTAAAATGCAACGGAGTTGGTAGACACCTTCTTTGCTCATAGCGAGCTTACTATCTACTGTGGGAGAAAAACTATCTGTAAAAACTATCTGTCAAGCACTGTTCTAAGTGTCTGAGATACAGCGAAGTTAAGTGATTCTTCCTCCCAAGCCCAAGAACTTCCCACTAGGCCAGTTGCTCCAAATGCTTGGATCCACATGATGGCCATTTAAATAGAATGGAAAAAACACAGGCCTGGGAGTCAGAGGATCTGGGTTCCAATACCAGGTTCTCCACTTGTCTGCTGTGTTACCTTGGGCAAATCACTTACTTCTCTGAACCTCAGTTAATTGGGGATTCAAACCTCCTTCTTAAAACAAAGATTGTGAGCCCTACGTGGGACAGGGACTATATTTAATCTGATCATCTTATATCTACCCCAGTGCTTAGAACAGTGCTTGACATTTAGGAAGCACTTAAATATCATCAAGAAAATCTGTTACTTCTACCTTCACTGCAACTCCACAATGTAGGTGGAGTGAGAGAAATAAGGATAATGCCAAAATTATGGGCTTGGTGAGACAGGGAGGATAGTGGGATTGCCAGTAGTGATGAGAAAGTTAGGGGACTCAAAGCGGTTAGGTGAGAAGATGAGGAGTTCTATTTTGGACATGTTAAGTTTGAGGTGTCAACAGGATATACAAGTAGAGATATCCTGAAAATAGGAAGAAATGTGAAACTACAGAAAGGAGAGAAGTCTGGGCTAGAAAGGTAGATTTGAGAATCATATGCATAGAGATGGTAGTTAGAGCTGGGGGAGTGAATAAGTTCTTCAAGGGAGCAGGTGTAGATTGAAAATAGAAGGGGACACCAAACTTCTCTTCAACTAATTATTTCTGGAGAATGTGTCAACAAATGTAACAAACATGTGCCCTAGTAATGGAATACAGAGACCAGTGCAGGACCCAGATTCATCTTCTGATCTATAAGCAGCCACTAATTTCCTTATATACAGTGTTTTGCCTTCTACCAGGTGCCCAGAATATATAAATTGTCAAGAAAGGGAAAATTCTGAACATTTTTTTTTGGTGCGGGAAGCAACTAATAGTCTTCTTTGATAAATGGCACAATAATCAGTTGTATTAATGGTACTTATTGAGCTCCCACTAAATGCAGTGCACAGTACTAAGAGCTTGAGAAAGTACACCAGAACAGGACATGTTTCTTGCCCACAAATTGTTTTCACTAAAATAGAGGGGTGAAATCAATAGATATTATTTATTGAGTGGCTGTGAATGCTAGGCCCTGAAGTAGGTAGGCACTTGTTAGGGGAAAAAAAGCAGTAGACAGACACGTTTCCTGCTCTCCAGGATTTTACAATCTAATGGGACAGAATGACAAAAGTTATAAACAGATAGTGAAAACTTGAAGAAGAACAAGTATGAATCAGGAAGCAATGTGATGCAGCAGGATGAGACAGTTCTATGATCTAATGGAGTGTAAGAGGAACCTACAAAGCTCAGTATGATCTGGAGACCAGGATAGCAGCCAATCTATCAATCAATCAATGGGATTTATCAATCACTTTGTGCAGAGAATTGTACAAATCTCTTGAGGACAGTATAATACAAGAGTTGGTAGACATGTTTCCTGCGCATAAGGAATTTAGAGTCTAGAGGGCAGATAGATTTTAAAATAAATTATGGATCCATACATAAGTGCTGTGGGGCTGAAAAGAGGTAAAAATCAAGTGTTTAAAGAATCTGTATTCTTTATCCAACATCAACATCCAACATGAGGGGCTACACAGAAGGGTGAATGAGTAGGGTACAAGACATTCCTGGTAGGCGAAGGCTGTTGATTCAGTCAATCCACAAAATACTTTGGAGGACTGTTGGTCCTGGACCATAATGATGATGGTTCATTTAAAAAGTGGGAGATTTTCTATGGAAATCTCCTACCCATCAAAAGTTGTACCTAGTCTGGTCTGACAGAGCCCTAAAAAGTAAATCTCTTCAGAGCAAGAAGCTTAACTGATCTTTTTTGTACTGGTCTACCTGGATGACATGATCACTGAGGTACACTGTCAAGCTGCTGACTTCTGTTTTTGTTACAATTTCAGCTATGAGTGGACAATTTAGTGAATAATTTTATAGGGCCTGAACCCTGAGGCCTTTAAAAGTGAAGGTGTAATCTAAAATTGATCAAATAATTAAATAAATAGATAATGGAATATAGTCATGAATTTAACCAACTGGATCAAATGGTTTTCAGGCTCCAAACACAGTACTGAGGAAGGTATTGGGAACTTTCTCTCTCCATAGATATTTTAGATGGTAGAGGTGGTTTACAATTGCCAAGATAAGACACAGAGGGACAGAAGAAATGATTTTCCAGTGGCCATTTCCAATTTTATGACTACATAATCTTCCTGGCTGTTAGAGTAAGAGAACATTGCCGTATCAATAATACAGAATTTCCTCTAGATCAAATAATGCCAATGCTAGTGAGATCTATGAATAAACTGTTTAGCGGAACCATCTGTGAACTCCCAGGTAATACTTAGCATTATCATGCACCACACAGCTAGTTGGTTCCTTCTAAACTATTTAAGCAGTTAGGGCCTTCACTTGCTTCCTTATTCAACAAAGAATACTTTGTGTTTGAGGATTTCAGCAGACAAGCACCAAGTAAATACACAGCTTTCCTCAAGGAAACCAAAAAATGAAAGCATCAAGCACTACAGGTGGAGGTAGATGAAAAACTAAAACACTTACTCAGAAGGAAAACAAAGGACCATTTAGTGGATCCACAATCCCAAGAAAGTTTCCCTTTCTCTTTTCCTTTTCCCACCTCCCACTCCTATACCTTGGACTTCTAAAGGTGTTCATTTATTGGTTATAGTAAAGATGTTGAGCAACACCTAAATGTTCTTTCACTGTTCTACAGGGTGAGTCAAATGCTGCCAACCATTCTCAGTGTCAACTTTCAATCCTTGATTGCTCTGCATAAATACTGTGCTCCTCCAGGATACCACGGCTGCAAACCCATTTTGTGTCTGAAGATGGGAAGGGGACTGCAAATTGCAAAATAGGCATTTCTTTGGGTTACAAATATGTCTGAGCATCCCAACCAATCTACCAATCCCTAGTAGAAGGGCTTGAGTTATGATTTATCATGGTGCCGTCTTTCCCATGATTGACATCTGCCAGGTATATGATACAATCTGACACATGACTGGCATCCATCTCCCACATAAACAGTCCACTCCCAAGCAATACCAGAGGCCCCATCTCCCGGCCCCTGCCAGAGTGTCCTAGAGTCCCCTGGGGGGCTGGCAGCCCTGGGAACCAGGAGGAATGAAGGGAAATACCCCAGCTGGGTAGGATCCCTTCCTGAGGAGCTGGGCAGAGCCATTTTGGTTTGCTTATGCCTCAGGTCTACTCCCTGCTGCAGAAGCTTCCTCAGATCTTTGCCAGCATATCCTTACTTAATGGGCAGGCTTTGCCTCCCCCTGCATGCACAGTCTCACCCAGACACAGAGAGCTGCCCACTCTGTTTCCTGTCGCACAGCCTGGATGTGGAGTACCTCCCAGTCTGCTTCCTGAAACACAGACCCCCCGGTGAGAAGCAGCATGGCCTAATGGATAGAGCACAAGCCTGGGAATCAGAAGGACCTGGGACTCTGACACTTCTCCTCTGTATGATATTGTGTAAGTCCCTTAACTGCTCTGTGCCTCTCTTACCTCATCTGAAAAAATGGGGATTAAGAGGATGAGCCCCTTGTGGGACAGGGACAGTGTCCAACCCAATTTGCTTGTATTCATCCCAGAGCTTAGTACAGTGCCTGGCACTTAGTAAGTGCTTAAATACTATTATCATTATTATTATTATTATCATTTTTATATTGAATTCTTCCCAGTCTTCTTCCTGGAGCATAGGCCCTTCTGGATTCATTCATTCAATCATATGAATTGCGTGCAAATCACTGTACTAAGCACTTGGGAGAGTACAATACAACAAGAAACAGACAAATTCCCTACCCACAATGAGCTTACAGTCTATATATGGAGTACCTCCCAGTATGCTTCCCATAGTACAGTCCTTCTCAGATATGGAGCACCTTGCACTCCATTTCCTGGAACACAGTTCTTCCCAGATATAGAGCACAGCCCTTTCCAGATAGGGAGCATACCCTGATCTGCTTCTCAGTCAGCTCTGGAGGAAGGGACTTACGAGAGATAGGAAAGACATAATCAAAAGTAGGGCAGTTTCCTATTAATTAATTTCTAAATAATTGAAATTGGGAGAAGAGCATAATTTAAGTATTCTCAAATTATCTTTGGCACCTGTTCTTTATCCACCCACCACACCTTCAATTCACTGTAGGGTAATCCCCAATATCAGTCAGAAGATTGGGCAAGTCCATAATTGAATTTATAAAGAGAATTGATCAGGAACTGACATAAACCACTCATTTATTGGTTCATCTTGAAGGATTTCACCTGATTAACATGTCATACAGCAAAATGCACCTCTCCGCAGGGGAACCATTTAGGGAGAAGAGAAAATTAAGATTCTCCACTGCTGCCTAAAGATCTCTCTCTTCTGCAATCCCTTGTCCTGTGATGGAAGAGTAGTCATTGCCAGACACTGGGAAACTATCACCTCAACCCCAGGTGATTGCATTGCTATGGCTATTGGGTTTTAGAGTACAGAGCAGCTATGTGTATGTTCTCTACTTTTCCTGGTCATCAAAAGGCACTTGATATGGCAGTAGATTATCTGGACAACAAAGGCAAATACAGATTAATTATTCAAGTAATTTTACCTTTTTTTTACCAGGTCTATGAATCTCTTCTACTAATTACTCTAGGGTCATTTCAATGGAGGAAAGTCTGTGGTATGGAAGCCACCAAGCATACAATTGCTTTCCTAAATTGTTCAGCAACTCTCACTATTTGTCTATTCATAACCCAAAGTCGATTTTTTTTAATGCAGTAATGGATACAGATATCCTTATGCATATTTTTTAATCTTGTTCCTCTGTCCCCAAATAGTCCTCTTTCAGCAATGTGAGTCTGTGTGTGTGTGTTTTACATCTGTCATTGCTGCATAGATTCAGTAGTGATTTATCATCATTACTGACAACAACAGTAGGTGCTAGCATGGCCTAGTGGAAAGGGCATGGACTTCAGAGTCAAAGGGCATGGACTTCAGAGTCAGAGAAACTGGGTTCTAATCTGGCTCTGCCTCTTGCCTGCTGTGGAACATTAGGAAAGTCACTTAGATTATCTGTGCCTCAGTTGCCTCATTGGTAAAATGAGGATAAATACCTGGTCTCCCCCCTACTTAGACTGTGAGCCCCATGTGGGACAGGGACTTTGTCTGACCTGCTTATATTGTATCTACCCCAATACACAGTACAGTGCTCAGCACACAGTAAGAATTTTAAAAATATCACAGTTATTAATATTGCTGGTATTTAGTAATACCAATAGTAGTAGCTCCCAGTCACCAAGTACAGTGCATTGCATCATGTGGGTATTCAATATGTACTCCTCCTAGAACTATTACCAGTAAAACCTCAAACCCTAAATCCTTAAGGTTGAGCATGTTAAGAACTCCAGATAAATTTGGCAAAGAATGCTAGGGAGTTGCAGAAAAAGAAGGGAGAGGAAAGACATTTTGAATATAGATTGTGGCCAGCATTCTGCAAAACTGGGGCATACCATTTGATGTAGTACAGTGAACTAGACAATTGGGAAGTACAGAATAAGGTGACATATTCCCCGCCTATAAGGAACTTAGACTTCAACAAGAGTGGCAAGCATAAAACAATTACAATTCAAATTGTTTAAATAGAGAATATATATTTGGGTTTTATAGTATAGCATACAATATAGTATATAGTATGGTATAGTAGTAGTAGTATGTATATGTATACTATACTCAATATATATATTTGAGTGCTAAGAAGATGTAAGTAAATACAAATAAATTCATAAGTGCTAAGGGAGAGTGTGCACAAATTCATAAATTCATAATTTATCAAGCACCTACTTTATACATTGCTTCAAATGCTGGGTGAAATTCTGGAGATAAGACATGATGCCTCAGAGGAAATTACAATATAAGTTAAGTCACAGAAAGACATAATTTACCCATACTCCATCTAAACTGATAAAATACAAAATAAACAAGAACAACTCTAAAAGATCTGTTCTTTCTAATCTTGGTTCAAATACTGAGTTTCTACAGGGTTTCTACCTTAAACCCTTGTACTTCCTAAGTTCAGTGGGCCTCCCTAAAGGTTACCTTTCACTTCAGAAATTTCTATTACCTGGATAAAGGCTTTGGGCAGTCTGCCGTGTAGTAGTAAATATGTTACCTTATTTAACCCCATATTTTACATCTTTAGGGGAAAGCTAAATGATCTTTCCTCACATCTCAGGTAACTATGTAAAAGTAGCTTGGCTTCCTTTGGGTATAAAGCAGCGTGGCTCAGTGGAAAGAGCCCGGGTTTGGGAGTCAGAGGTCATGGGTTCGAATTCTGGCTCTGCCACTTGTCAGCTGTGTGACTGTGGGCAAGTCACTTAACTTCTCTGTGCCTCAGTTACCTCATCTGTAAAATGGGCATTAAGACTGTGAGCCTCACGTGGGGCAACCTGATTACCTTGTATCTGCCCCAGCGCTTAGAACAGTGCTCTGCACATAGTAAGCGCTTAACAAATACGAACATTATTATTAGTGTATGTTCATAAGATCACTCTCATCGTTGCCACATTCAGTACATGTTTCTATCACAGTTTGTAATTTGAAAGAAACCAGGGTTTTTAATAAATTATTTCCATTGGAGGACTAGGTTGCAAGTTGCTGGTCTGAATTTTAACTCTACAATGGATTACTCAAGGGTTTTTGCTCTTTGGTTGGTGAAGTAATATCTAGACAGGATGTATGCCATTGTGGTAAAGAGGCTTACAGTGATTTTTACTAAGATTTCAGTTCGGTTTGCTTTAACTCCTTCTAGTAGTTCATCATGTTGCTTCCCATGAAAGCTGTTGCAGTGCTGTGGGCGTCTCAGATTCCAGAAAAATGTCAATGTGTTGGTGTCAATCAATTGATTAATCAAGGGTATTTTAGTGTTTTCTCAGTTCAGAGCTCTTGTATTAAATTCTTGAGGGATTATGAGACGATAGAGTTAGTAGATCCAAACCCTGTCCACAAGGAACAATGTCTAAAACATTGCCAGGAAAAGTGTGCGGTCAGATGACACAGTGGCATAGTGGACAGAGCACAGGCATGGGAGTCAGAAGGTCATGGGTTCTAATCCCAGCTCTGCCACTTGTCTGCTGTGTGGTTTTGGGCAAGTCACTTCACTTCTCTGTGCCTTTTACCTCATCTGTAAAATGGGGATTTATAAGACTGTGAGTCCTATGCAGGACAGGGACTGTGTCCAACCTGATTTCCTTGTATCCACCCAACTGCTTAATACAGTGCCTGGCACATAGTAAGTGTTTAGTAAATACCAGAATTATTATTCTTTTTGTTATGGCATAAAAGGCAAGTATACAGAATCTCAATAGGTTCAAAGGCAGCAGATCTGTACAACTGGAAACTCTTTTTAGTTTATTTTTTTCCTGGTTTCTTCCTTTTATCAGCTTTGGCAGGATTCTTTATCTTTAACAAGATAATATTGTTTTGTTCCTCTGGTTTCACAGGTACTAACTACCCAAAAATGATGCTAAGATGTCTACTCAAGTTCCAAAATCAAAAGGCAAATATTCTTACTCTACCCTTTGAGCTGTACAGTACTTTTTTTTCTGAACAGAAGGATTTAAATGGATACTTGAAGAGAGTGTGGTTAAAGTTACTTCCAAGTCATCAGCAGATTGAATGATAAGCCTTGTAGACTTTCCTCCCTTACAATTTCCTCAAAGCCTTTGTTTTTCCATTTCACACTGTTGAGAGCAACATTGAATAGGACAGTGAACAATTGTAATAATGATAATAATGATAATTATGGCACTTGAATGCTTACCCCTCTCAGGGTCACACCTGGAGAGTTTCCAGTACTCTACCAGTCTCAGCTACAGGAGGGAGAGTCAAGCAGAGGTCTACCCAATCCATTCCTAGCTTGGGTAGTGGCTACTGAGTGGAAGGCAATCTCCTACAAGTCAAAACTCACCCATGCTGGGCAGGAGGAGCAAGGGAGGGAGTCGAAGGCAAAGACTAGAGTTTACTGTGTGGAAGGCGACAATGGTAAACCACTTCTGTATTTTTACCAAGAAAACTCCATGGATACACTACCATAATGACTGCAGATGGAGAGCAGGGAATTCTGGGAGAGATGTGTCCGTAGTATCGCTATGGGTCAGAAATGACTCAACGACATAAGACAAGTTAAATGCTTGCAGTATGCCAATCACTTTTCTAAGTGCTAGGGTAGATACAAGTTTATCAGGTTGGACACAGTCTTAATCCCCATTTTACAGATGCAGTAACTGAGGCCCAGAGAGGTTAAGTGACTTGACCAAGGTCATACAGCTGACATGAGGTGGAGCCAGAATTATAACCTTCGTCCTTTGACTCCTAGGCCTGTCCTCTATCCACTCAGCCTCTCTTCTTCTCAGTGAATATAATAGGGTAATGACATTAACCCCATCTTGCACACCTGCCCTTCCCTCCCTGCACCTGGTAAAGTGGGGGTCAGAAGAGAAAGAAATACAGGTTCAGGTGCTCAGGAGTTATGTGAGTATATATCAAGTCCCAGAATGCTGTGGCACCTAAGCTTTAGCTACAGCTCCAAAGAGGAAGTCTAAACATTTAAAACGAGCAAGTGAGTGTTGGTAGAAAGTAGGCTAACCAATTTAACTAGAATAGTCCCAATTCAGGGACATTTGTATATTTTTCTAAAATTTTCTTGGATAGCTTTCTGCCATTTAGAGCTGTCCAGGATCCCTAAGTCAGCCTTCCATTGCCGTCCAGTTCTCTTTCCATATCCCAATATTTAAATCCAGCATGCTTAACTAATTTAAACCTAATCATTTTTCAGTAACAATTGTCATTAAGGTACTTCATGGCATTTTGTCTTCTCCATTTTATTGTAAAACTCTCAACGTTCAGAACACGTCAGGAATACCTCTATTGTACATTTCCCTAAAACAGCGCTAAACAAATACCATAAAAAAGTGATCAGATAGATATAGCTGATCAATTTCCTTATGTGTATACCTATGTATATGTTAGACCTCACAGTCTATAGCTTTGTAAATTCCTCAAGGGCAGGGATTGTGTCTACCAACTGATTTGTACCTCCTAAATGCTTAGTACAGTGCTTTCAATCCTGTAAGTGTTCAATAATATGACTGATTGATTCCTTGATTGAACCATCCATCATCTACCTAGAACACTGACTTGGGAATAAGATGGTCACTGATGATCCTCATGGATTGATTCAAAGGCACATCTTTTGCTATGCTGGGCATGCAGAATACTATAATGACATCAGGCACACCATTTTGCAGATGTAGAACTGAGACCCTTCAAATCTAGAGCTCTTCTCAAAGGGGGATCCCTGACTCCCTCTCTTGCCCCACAACATTATTATAATCACATCTTTCCAAAAGAACTTCCTCAACTAAGCCCTCACTTTCCCTACTTCCTCTCCATTCTACTTAGCCTACATACTTGGATCTGCACGTTTCAACACTTGACCCCACCCCCAGCATTTAGAAGGGGAGAGGAATGGGGAGGGGAAGAGGAGGAGGGGAAGAAGGAGTGGGAAGAAGAGGGAGAGGACAAAGAAGAGGAGAGAGGGAGGAGGAGGAAGGAGAAGAAAAGGGAAAAAAAGGAGGAGAAAATTTCTCTTTCACTGTAGATGGTAGCACTGGAGAATTGTGGCACCATGGCCTCAAGCTTCTAAGTTCTTCTAACTGTGTAGACAGCTCATAAAGGCAGCTAAAATCGGGGTTACTGAAACTCTAGCTGTCACAATTGGACTGTGCTCACATGGCCTTAGGGTGCTATGTGAGAAAGTTCAAAAAGGCTTCACTTGACAAAGGAAAATAAATGTATTCCCTCTACCACCCACAACTAAACCTCATTTAATAGCCTTGAACATTCCTATGGCAAAATGGGCTTGGGGGCAGCGGAGGGAATGAAGTTGTTTCTTCTTTTGAGTGGTCATGGAAAAATCAAAGAATTTTTAGCTATCCAAAGTGTACAGAGGGAGATGATTTTCACAGAACTAGAAACTGTCATTTATTCCACTGTACAAATGGCTAAAATTTCCTCTGTGAAAATGATGATTTTCAGCCTGGGGCAAATTCATGGCAATGAGATTTCATTATTTTTATTGTGAAAAGCTGCTGTTGCCAATAGATGCAAGAAATAATTTCACCTAAGGACTTTTTCATTTGCAAAAACTGTTATTCACAGAAATAACAGTTTCCATCAGTAAATATGCATAAGGGAAGGGAAGGGCAGCAGTGGTTATCAAACCCACCTCAGCTTTATTACATAAGTCACACTGCAATATCACCCTAATTAGAGATGAGAGAGTCTGGAAGATCATTTAGAACCACTGCAGATTTCTTTGGTTTCCAGTGTTTCTAATGCTGGATAAGTTTTTATGGAACTCTTTCCATTTTTCCTGATTTTAAATATAAAGGAAGGAGAAGGAATTGGGATATTTATCTTTGTAAGCACACTGCTGTCTGCAACCCAAGTTAAGACCATTTTGTGAAACAATAAGAAATTTCCAAATGTTTTTCAACCACAAACCTCTCTGGGATCCTCTCACCCTCAGGTATTTTCAGTAATCGAATCATCAAGTCTGAATAAGGGGCAACACACAAGGAACAGTGAGTAATAAATACATATTTTGCCCCAAGAGTCAGTATGATTATTCTCATGTGGGTCTGGTAACCTTGATCTATCCAGGAAGGATATATTTCATCTTGAAGAGATGATTTTGAACTGTCTATGGTTTTCCTTCTGAAACTATATTGCAAGCTGCATAAAGCCAGTGCTCTTACAAACAAATGGTACATACACATACACTCTCTCTCTCTCTCTCTGTCTCTGTCTCTCTCTCTCTCTCTTTCTGTCACTCTTTCTTGCTCTCCCTTGCAGGGATCCAGTTAGGGTTAGATGCCTTCCCAAACTGTGTTTAGATCAGTAATCTTACATATGACAAATATTTATTTGTTTTTCTCCTTTAATATACATTTCCAAGCTCCCTGAGGAATTAGATGAGCCTCTTCAAAAACCTCTTTGTTTCAGTTATAGGTATAACATTTACCACCCAGCATACTTCCTATGGTTATTTTTAGGCCCTGCGTTTCAGATGATGCCTGACCAGGCACCTTGTTATCTAAAGTTTGAGAATCTTTTGGTCGCTATTTCAGATTTGGTAGTCCCCCTCTGAGGGTTAGATGGTGACCAAAGGAATTTCAGTTCATTCTTTGTCTATAAACTTACATACCACAGTGATCCTCAGGGTTTGATAGCCTCTTTCCCTCAGAAAAGATGAACAGTATGTTATATAAACTGCACCATCCTGAACAAAGGTGAGATTTTGCTTGCTTTTCATTTTTCCTTAGCCTTTAAACATGATCAGTCAGTCAATCAATCAATTGTATTCATGGAGTTCTTACTGTGTGCAGAGCACTGTATAAGCACTTGGGAGAGTATAATTCAACACAGGTGGTAGACAAAGTCACTGCCCTCAGGAAGCTTACAGTATAGTGGGAGAGACATTAATTAAAATACATTTCAGGTAGCTAGGGAAGGCTTACATATAGGCTTGCTTTAGAGAGCAAGCCCAAATGAAATGCAAAATTTCTTTTTTGATTAGCATTTAGATTTTTCCAAAGTGTTTTCACATCAATTATCATGTTTGTAATCAAAACATTTCAGTGCAAGATAGAGAGGCAGATATTCCCATTTCATTGAAACTGGGGCATCGAGAGGTTAAGTGATTAGGCCAGGATCACATAACAAGCAAGTGGCAGAGCTTGCACAGGAATCCAGATCTATCAACTCCCATGTCTACACTCTTTCCACTGGCCAGACTGGCTCTGATTAGATTAGATCCATAAACATAACATGACCATGGCTCAATAAATATGGATTTAAATCAAATAAAATGGCACTCAACAAATGCCCTCTGACTCAAATCATTTGCCTCCCACTCCTTAACCATAGATATCCTTTCAAAGGTCAGTTCTAGGTCTTCTTCCATTCTCAATCTACTCTAGGAGTTTGGCTTAGTGGAAAGAGCATGGGCTTGGGAGTCAGAGGCTGTGGGTTCTAATCCTGGTTCCTTCACTTGTCAGCTGTGTGACTTTGGGCATTGTAAAATGGGGATTAAGACTGTGAGTCCCAACTGGGACAACCTGATAACCTTGTATCTCCCCCATTGCTTAGAACAGTGCTTGGCACATAGTAAGCCCTTAACAAATACCATCACCATTCTCCCCCCTTCTAGACTGTAAAACCATTGTGGGCATGGATTGTCTCTCTTTATTGCTGAATTGTACTTTCCAAGCACTTAGTACAGTGCTCTGCACACAGTAAGCACTCAACAAATATGATTGAATGAATGGATATGCTACCATCACTTTAACTACTACCTCTGCACAGATGACTCCCAAATATCTCTCACTACTCCTGACCTCTATCCTTCTCTGCAGTCTTGCTTCTCCTGCTTCCAGAAATTTCTATATGGCTGTTGCATCTACACTTCAAATTGACCATGACCAAGATTGAACTCTTCATCGTCCCTCTCATATCTGCTCTTCTTCCTAACTTTCACATCACTGTAGACATCATCATCCTCTCTCTCACTCAAGCCCACAACCTTGACATTAACCCTAACTCCTTTTTCTCTTTCAACCATATTCAACATATCAAATTCTGTCAGTTCTATTTTCACATTTCCAGAATCCACCCCTTCCTCTTCATTCTAACTTATCACTCTGGTCGCAGCATTTGTCACCTCCTGATGATCATTGTTCCAGGCTCCTTGCACACCTCCCTGGCTCCATTTTATCCTTGTTCTAATTCAAATTCCACTCTGCTGCTTAGATCATTTTTTTAAGCCTTATACTGCACATCTCTCCCTGCATCAAAAACCTACAATGGTTGCTCGCTCCTCTTTCCATCAAACAAAAACTCCTAACCATTGGATTTAAGGAACTAAATCAGCTCTCTTGTCATTGCTATCCTTGCTTCTCTCCCATTACATCCCAGATCTCAAACTCCATTCCTCTCAAGCCAACCGACAAACTGTACCTCTTTATGTCTCTCTTGCCAATATTCACTGTCAAAAGAGAAGGAATCCTCAACTCACCCTCATCCAATTTGGTCATTTATTTCTCTTCAGAAGCCAGTCAGTGAACTGTACCTCTTTAATGTCTCTCTTCCCGCTGACCTCCTTTCAGAGTGGTTCTTCGTCCCCTTCACACTTGGTAGAAAACTATTAGGACCTTCTGAAATCACATCTCTAGGAGGTCTTCCCTGATTAATTTATCATCTCCACATCCTATTTCCTTCAACTGCCACATCAGCTCTTCCATGTCCTGTATGAACCTCAATGCTTACATCCTCCCCTTCCCTTTAGGTACATTTTTCACTCCATTGCTTCTTCCTACTTATAATTTATTTCAGTGTCTGCCTCCTCTGCTAGACTGTGAACTCCTTGAGGGCAGGGATCTTGTCCATTAACTCCCAAGTGTTTAGTGCAATCCTTTACACTGTTAGTATTCACTAAATACTATTAATTGATTGATTCCTCTCCACAAATTCTCTTCTTCATTCATTATAATTGTTTGACTCCTTCACTCCACTAAGACCGCACACACTGAAGTCTCCCATGGTCTTCTTATAGCCAAATCCCATCGGCTCTACTCTGTTCTAATATTCCTTTACTTCTTGGCTTCTTTTGACACTGATCACTCCATCCTCTTTGAAATTTTATCAAGCTTTGGTTTTACTAAGATGGTGTAAACCTAGTTTTCTTCCTACCTTTCTGACCATTCCTTCTCAGATTTTTTGATGGCTCCTCTCTCACCTTTTCCCCTAACTGTTGGTCTCAGTTAAAGCTCTGGTCTGGGTCTCCTACTCCTCTCACTCTACACACACTCCTTCAGGAAGCTCATTCATTCATATGATTTCAGCTACACCTCTATGTGGATGACTCCCATATCTACCTTTCCAGGCCCAACCTCTGTATTAACCTTCAATTCCCATCTCTTCTTGCTACCAAAACATCTCCATTTGGATGTCCTAATCACAAACTTAAATTGTTTAAAACTGAACTAACTTCCCCACTTATGTTGTTCACATCTCCATCCTCCCTGCCCCGGAAGCCCACAATCTTCCCGGCTACTGTAAAAGTTTGCAGCATGTTACAATTTCAATGTCAGCATCCCAATCCCTTCTCCTCAGTATACTTCTGTATAATCTGATTTCTGAGACTCAGGAAAACTGATATGTATGGAAGGCACTATCTTACTACAGTATTTCTTTTTCTTCAACTTCCTGCCAGCAGCATATGGACTTATAGCATACAAAGAATGTCATAAATGGGAAAATCCTGTATAAGGTATTCACGGTGACTTTCTCTACAGAAGATTAGAAACCTGCCTCCACCATGGCTGTGTGGGTTTTATTCTTTAAATTAAAATACTCATGGCAATCAGATTAATTACTATCAAATGAATGTATTATTCTCCCCTAGGAGAGGTAATATGTGATAGAAGCTGGTTCCCTTTATGAGGATCTTCTGAATGGTCCTCAAGCAAGAATGTTCTGCAGCCTCCCTTTTCTTTCCATTCTCCTATTCCACAGGAAGTAAAGGAATTACAAGGTTCATACTGCCTCTACCCCCTCTTTCACTGGGTCATTTGGGATTCATCATCATCAATGGAATTTACTGAGCAATTACTATGGGCAGAGCACTGTACTAAATGCGTGGGAGAGTACAATATAACAGAGTTGGCATTAACACTCTGCTCACTCTATCAATTCACATCATCTGGCTCAGGGCTCCTACATTCACTTTTCCTTAGCTCATCTGTGGTCATTTCCCATACCTGTGATGGTGCCTGAGCATTTGAACCAGCCAACATCTTTCTGAATGCTAAACAAATTCATTCCAATTATTCAAAACCCATAAGCGCACATTTGCACGGAAACATTCACCATCAGAAGAGAAGGAATCCTCAACACACCCCTGATCCAATTTGGTCATGTACTTATCTATCACAATGAGTACATTCATTTATACTCTATTTAATAGATGTTTATATGGGTCTCATTTGTTATTTACATGGGAACATGTGACTCTGCTTAATTGGAGTTACAGTCTAAATTCCTTGGAGCAAAGGCTGTGTTTTCTAATGGTCTGCTACCCCAGCCTATCGCCAAGTACTATCTGCCCAAGTGTGATTCTATAACTCTAACTATGACTTGAACATCTTTTTTTAAAAATGGTTAACTTTGGGAGAGCTGTAAATTCTAGTACCCAAGATAAATAGTCAGTATGGTAAATATCGCACAATAGCATTTACCAAGAATTTGCTATAATGGTTTTATTATTCTTGAAAACAATTTTGATTTCCATAACTCTGAAGAAGGAACTAAACCCAAAGTATAGAAAGTATAGAAGGCATCAAGGTATAGAAGCAGCATGGCCTAGTGGAAAGAGCACAGGACTGGGAGTCTGAAGGACCTGGGTTCGAATCCCTCTCTGCCACTTGTCTGTTGTATGACCTGGGGCAAATCACTTAACTTCTTTGTACCTCAGTTACCTCTTCTGTAAAATGGGGATTAAGACTGTGAACCCCATGTGGGAGATGGGTTGTGTCCAACCTGATTAGCTTGTATATACCCCGGCTGTTAGTATAGCACCTGGCATGTAGTAAGTGCTTAACAAATACCAATTAAAAAAAAGTATACAGTGGCTAAGTTGGTATGAAAATGCTCTGGAAGGGCAAAAATTCTGTTTTTATTGATGTTTTCTGGGCCAAATTTTCAAACGTTGAAGCTCATTCACGGCAAAACTCTGTAGCACGTAAATTAACAGCCTCCTCATTTGTTATTTTTTGTTAGTTTTTCCCACCATTGTGAGCTAGACCAAGTACAGTAAAAGGAAACTAGAAAAATCTAAACCCTGCTATGCTCATTGGCATCTTTAGGAAGTGGTGGGGTTGTAGGGAAGAAATCTAACTTTCATTTCAATTTCACAGTGGAACTGATTGTCGATATCTTTCCTAAGGATGTTATCTTAGTAAACATTCTTGAAAACCAAAGTTGTCTGTGGCAAGTGGGGCAATTTTTCTCTTGCTTTGAGAAACCAGAAACCTGGTCAAACAAGATGCTTCCACTGTGGGTTTATCTAGAATGCTAAATTATTATTATTATTATTGAGTGAAAAGAAAATGCCAAAAAAATATTAACCGGCTATAATGGCAGTAAAACATGAGAGCTAATTAAGCCAGAGGTGATGTGACTGGAAAAATAATGTCTGCATTGTGCAGACAGCCTCTCAGCAGTACGGAAGTACAGATTGTCAGAAAAAGAGAACGATTTCTTATACAAACAGATTAAAATATTTGCCTGCAGACGGCCTTGCGTAATGAGGAAAAGGCACGTCTTTCACTGCAAATCTCTCCGTGGTTACATGTCTCAAAAAAGGATGTTTTTTTTCAAGGCTAAAAAGAGGGTATTTCTCTAAGGAACCCTCCAATTCCGGGTTAAAAGCTGGTGTAGTCTGACTTTTCTAACCTCAGCCCTTATTCTGCTCTGCCTTGGACTCTTCCTCTCTCACCTCTCTCTTTTGCTCCATCATTTTTTTTCCCCACTCACATTCCCTGAAAAAGCAACGAAGAATAAAAATGTGGTAAGACCTGCCGCCAGCACCTATGCCCTCCGGTTCCAAGCTGACAAAAATGTCAAGAAACTGACAGTAAAATATGCGAATGAAATCCCTGCAAACGAGAACAAACCCCGGACTATCTGGTGCTTTCACCACTCTGTGTCATGGATTCAAGCAGAAATATTAGTTCCTTTCTTTGCTTGTCAGCTCTATTATCTTTAACATTGCTTGTTAAGTTTCGCACCACACAAATGATGCAAAGAGTACAAAATAAAGTCATCGAAGACTTAAGGATTGAACAAATAAGTACACAGGCAGATAAACCACTGTAGAGATCTGATAGAGGGATCTATACACAGCTAAAAGCCAAAAAAAAATATTGCTGCACCTTTTGGTTTGCAAGACTGTGGACAAAATAAACTCACCTAATAAGTACTGTAAATACCCACCCAGATCCATTCCAAGAGACAGAAGAATAATGTTGTAGAATTCTCCCTAGAAAGTAGGACTGCCCTTGTTTTTCAGGCATTCCTCAACATCAGATGTTTTGAATTATGATAAATGGCACTTTCAACCTTTCTAAATTTAAACCTATTTCAGCTAACAGACACATTGAAGTCAACTTTAAAACACTGGATTCCTAAATGGCAGTAACTTCAGAGGAATGATTTTTTCATTATTATTATTTGTTAAGTGCTCACTATGTGCCATGCACTGTTCTAAGCGCTGGAGTAGATACAAGTTAATCAGGTTGGACACAGTCCCTGTGACACAAGGATTTCACATTCAAAGTAGGAGGGAGTAGGATTTAATCCCTGTTTTACAAATGAGACAACTAAAGCACAGAGAAGTTAAGTGACTTGCCCAAGGTCAAACTGCAGGCATGTGGCAGAGCTGGGATTATAGCCCAGCTAATCTGATTTCCAGGCCTGCTCTTTCCATTAGACCATGCTTCTTCTCTATGGGGAAGGAGGAGAACCTGGGAGACCTGAAGAAATGTGGAAACCATTTTGAAAGCTGTAAAGGGTGCAGAAAGAAGAAAACATTTTCAAGAGGGTCAAGGAATAGGCTGGTTGGGGGCTGAGAGGGCGAGTCATCTTGTTACCAGTCAGAGACACTAGAGAGACTTGATATATTCATTCTACTTTAGATGAAGTAAAAATCAGTTATGGCACATCTCTGACTTGATAGTACTACATTAATGGAGCTATATTATTCATTCAATCATATTTATTGAGCACTTACTGTGTGCTGAGTGCTGACTAAGGACTTGGGAGAGTACAATACAAAAATAGACACTGACATTCCCTGCCCACAACGAGTTTACAGTCTAGAAGACGGTAGACAGACATCAGTACAAATAAATAAAATTAGAGAATGTACATAAGTCCTCTGGGGCTGGGTGGGGGGTGGGGGGTGGGGAACAAGGGAGCAAATCAGGGCAATGCAGAAGGGAGTGGGAGATGTGGAAAGGTGGGGCTTAGTCTGGGAAGGTCTCAAGGAGATGATGTGCCTTCAGTAAGGCTTTGAAGGTGGGGAGAGTAGTTTTCTGTCGGGTTTGAGGAGGAAGTGAATTCCAGGTCCCTGGCAGAGGCAGGTCATGGACTAGGGGTCAGCAGCGAGATAGGTGAAATCGAAGCACAATGGGAAGGTTAGCACTAGAGGAACAAAGTATGCAGGCTGGGTTGTAGAAAGAAAGAAGTGATGTGAGGTAGGAGGGGACAATTGTTGACTTTGTAAACAATTCTAGGCAACTTTGGTAAAGACACGGTATCTATTCTTAGTTAGAACAGCAATTACCTGTTCATAACATTGTTCCTATGAGAGAACTGATTCTGACTTAAAATGTTTCTGTTCAAGATGAAGTTTACAGAAGCTGAAATCTGACTGCCTTTTGATATATTGCTAGATTACTATCTACTCAAGTGTGTTATCTGGGTTTGGGTGATAGGGGAGATAACCCCTGGATGTTGTGAGATGGGTTTGAGTTTCTCCTTTAAATGACATAGTACATGCAGTCCATAGTCATTTGTAAAAGCTCCTCATTTTCCCCTTATGACCTTCCACTTTAACCTTGATGACATTTTTAAGCTCCTTGAGGGCAGTGATCATCTCCAACTCTATTGTACTGCACAGCCCTAAGAACTTAGTTCAGCGTTTTGCACATAGTAAACACTCAAAAAATATCATTGACTGACTGATTGGTGAAATCAAAACAAGGACTCTAAACCTCAGTCCGTGGTTTTGGGATCCTTTGTTCCTCAATATGAAATCCCTCTGAGAACAGTGGGCAGGTAACCTTTCCAGCAAGTCTGGAAAACACTCCCTGCCTATTGGTGGTGGCAAATGGTAATAGCCATCAAGACATTAAAACCTACCCTCAGAATTATTCAGAATGCATTTACCCACAAAACCTAGATTTTCAGGATATCAGGCAAGGAAGTCTTGGAGAATCAGCATGGCCTAAGTGGAAAGAGCATGGACCTTGTAGTCAGAGGACCTGGCTTCTAATTCCAGCTCCACCACTTGTCTGCCATGTGATCTTGGGCAAGTCACTTAACTTCTCTGTGTCTCAATTACCTCATTTGTAAAATGGAGATTGAGACTGTGAGCCTCATGTGGAACATGGATTATGTCCAAACTAATTACCTTGTATCTACCCCAGCACGTACCTGTACCTGCACCTAGATCTCATCTATCTTGCTACCAATCTTTCACCCACATCCTACCTCTGACCAGGAACACCCTACTTTTTCATATCTAGTAGATGATCACATTTCCCACCTTTTAAAATCTCATTAAAAGCATATTTTTCCCAAGAGGCCTTCCCCTACTCAGCCCTCATTTCTTCTTTTTCCACATCCTCCTGGATCAGTCTTGCACTTGGATTTGCACCCTTAATTCACCCTTCCCTCTACCTCACAGTATTTATGTATATATCTGTAATTTTTTTATTTATATTAATGTCCGACTCCGCCTCTGGACTGTAAGCTCATTGTGAGAAGGGAATGTCACTACCAACTGCATTATAATGTACTCTCCCAAGTGCTTAGTACAGTGCCAATGCAAACAATAAGTGCTTAATAAAATATACTTGATTGAGTAACATATAAAAACCCAAAACCCATGAAAGTAGACATAGAAAAATCCAGCTAAAAGCCAAACTGACCGCTTGATTTCCCCAAATGATTCTAAGATGAGAGGTCAAAGATCTTAAAGTCCCCTAGTTTTCCTCTTTTACTCATTTTGATGACAATTTGATATTGGAAAATTATTAGTAATCCATCATGAACTAGTTGTTTTAGAAATATTTGCAGATCCACCTCTCTCTCAAGTTTCATCCTTGCATTAGCACAGCATTGCTTTCTCACTTGACAATTTAGTCATGAGCTCAATAATAATAGGTACTGCTTCTTGAGCATTTGCATTATTTTTTGCCCTGAGATTTGAATTTTTACATTTAACCATGTCATTCTATTCTGTGAGGAGATGCTTTGCCTAGTGGAAAGAGGACTGCTCTGAGAGTAAGAGGACCTGAGTTCTAATCCTGGCTCTGCCACTTGCCAGCTCTTTGATATTGGGTAAGTCACTTAACTTCTCTGTGCCTCCATTTCCCCATCAGTAAAATGGGAACTCAATACCTGTTCTCCCTCCAAGTTAGACCGTGAGCCTCCTGTGAAACAGAGGTTGTTTCCAGTCTAATTAACTTTGATCTTCCCGAGCACTTAGAACAGCACTTGGCACATAGTAAACACTAAACAAATACCATAATAATGATACAACAGGACATTGAATACAATTTTTGCCTGACTGTTCCTTGTACATAAATGGACTGGTCAGTAGTGATTGTTTAGGTAAAAATATCCAGGAAGATAAATCAGGAAATTTAGGGCTCTGACTTTCACATCCCATCTCCTGTATTCAACTTCATCTCAGTACATCCTATCCTTCACAAAGAGATGTTTAATAAGAGTGATACACACTATTTCCAAGGATTCAAGGCCTCATATATGATTTTAGCTCCTTGAAAAGCTTTTCTGAAACTTTGAGGTGATTCTAATCTCTCCATTTCACATACAGGGTAACTAAGGGGTACAGAAATGACATTTTCAGTGAGACACAATCAGATAATTATCTTGCAAATGGGAAAACAGTTTAATTAGATTGATCTGCACTTGACTACTTAGAAGAGTTGGGCTGCATCTTCAGAAGCCAAAGCTTCATGGAGGCATAATTGATGTTTTTCAAGTGCAATTGAATTGCACTTGGCTTAGTAGGCACATCTGAATGCACTCAAAATTGGTAACGTTTACCCTCAAAAGAACAAACAAGAAAGCAAGTACAATTCACTTGTCCTCGGAATAATAATAATAATAATTACAATGGTATTTGTTAAGCACTTACTATATGTCGAGCACTGGATAAGGGAGGTGCCTTTAATATTGTCTCACATATTCTTGAGCACCCCTCAAAATCTAGGACAACCAGGAATATAACCTAGGGCTTCTGACTTACATAGCAGAGTTCCAGCAGCAGATATTTGCTCTCATTACAGGCAGTCAGAGTGTCACTATACCCCAATGAGATAACAGCTGTAAATGGAGTCATAAAAGTGTCATTGAAATCCAAATGTCCTATCAGTGAAAATGCCTTAAGCACATAATGGCTCCAGCGATAACCCCTTAATGTTAAAAATATATCCCTAAGGGAAGAAGACATGCAAGTCACTTTTTCAAGATGGCCACTCTGGGATTTAGCTCCATAACCAATTTTTCTCACCCTCCACCTTTTCACTCTTTTTTATTTCATGTATTTTATTATTGTTTTTAAAGAAGATTGCTGTGAAAAATAATGACAGTTTTTAATGTAATTTACATATGAATAGAAGAATATTTGAAGGTAATGGAAGAGAACTTCTCATTAAGTACGAACTGCAGAACAAAGACGTTCTGATTAGGAATCTTTGTGTAAGGTTACAATGTACTCATTTAGTTTAGCTCTAGTTCGAACTGATCTGAAGAGGCTATGACCATTTATCTGAAAACTTTTGCTAGCATTCATTCTTTTCAGCTGTTCCACTATTATACTCACTAACATGGACTTGCCTGGATTTTCACATAGATAAAGAATTACCTATCTCTTATTGGAATTCCCCTGATTTTAAAATTTCTGCACTGCAGTCACAAGTTTGAAGCTTTTTAAATTTGAATCACCCAGTACTGAAAGAGTACAATAGAAAGACACCTCTAAACCACATTCAGCAAAATAAAACTAAATAGAACATATTTAAATTCATACCTTTGTCATGATAATCGAAGCCTAGCAATCTAATAGCTGCTTCCTTTTGTGTGTTGAAATATAAAGTTCTAAGCTGTTTGTGGGCAGAAAGGATGTCTACCACCTCTACTATATTGTACTCTCCCAAGTGCTGAGTACAGTCTTTTGCATTCTAAGCACTCAATACATACCACTGATTGATTACCTAAAGAAGCCAGCATAAGGTCTGATGTCCAAGAAACCTCATCTCCCATGAGTAGAGCTACAAAGTTAGGAAAATGCAGAGTAACATGAAATATTTAGTCTCAATACTGTGTTGTATCATAATATTCTGCCACAGAAGCTAAGAGCAGATAGTGAGAGAATAATTTCCAGTTAGTACATTGAAGTCTTGACTGCTGACATGGATTTCCAGAAGGCTGTGGTGGTCTAATCAATTCATTCTGGCCAAAAAAAAAAAATGCCTCTTTATTCCTGTATTACTTTCTGTCTTTTTTCAGTTGAGGTTAAATTGGCTGCCCAGCTATAAGCTGATTCTGTCACCAATGTTTTCCCATTTAGATACTTTAGATATCTGTATCGTATTTACCAATTGTCTCTTTGAAGAGTAGGATGGAGGAGCTGCAGACAGTCTGGGAATAAGCAGTGCCTTATTTTCTCTGAACAGTTCCTTTAGCTTTCAGAAATATGATGATTATGATTCCAGATAAGATGAGAAGCGATCAGTCACTCCAAGCACTCCAATATATATTTGATACATGATTCAGCGTTTATCAGATTTTGCTAATCTTTGACACCATTAGTTTTTTTCCCCTTTCTACTTACTTGGAAACCCCCAAAGCTCCAAACTTTACCAGCCTTTACCTACAAATGACCCAGCACCTAAATGTGGTTAACATAATATTGCTCCCCAGGTAATTTACTCCCAAACATAAGCCATATGTTAAATTCAAAATTCTGCATATGATAAACATTTTAGGAAACTGCAGTTATCCCCTCTCAGGATACTAATTAGGTGCATCATACAGGATACACTGAAATTATTGAATTTTTCATTGATGAAACTTCACTTTGCATTGTTAATAGATTTACTGCAAACTCTGTACAGACCATATACTATAGGAAAATAACCTACAATTAGTGGTTCCTCTAGCTAGCCTCTTCTGTGTAAAAAAAATAGTAAGATATTTGCAATGTGTTGGGCTTCAATAGTTTTGAAATAATGTGTAAAGGTTCAGAAGAAATAAAGTTAAGAATGATCAGTTTTACTGGGACTAACTTGGTAGAATCAGCATGGCCTAGGAGTTAGAAGGACTCCTAACTTCGATTCTTAATTCTGCCACTTGTCTGCTGTGTGACTTTGGACAAGTCACTTAAATTATCTTTACCTCAGTTACCTCCTCTGTAAAATGGGGATTAAAATTGTGAGCCCCATGTGGGACAAGGACTGTGACCAAGCTGATTTGCTTGTATCTCCCAAGTGCTTAGTACAGTGCCTGCTCCAGAGTAAGCATTTAACAAATACCACTATCATTATCATAAACTTCTATGTGTGAGTTTTTATCTAGATACATAATGCTTTTAAAACCATAACCAACAACATTCCAGATAACAGGTAAGAAAAAAAAAAAAGAGGTTGACATTATTTGTGGGCGGGTAGGGTGGTGTCAAACTCTGAAATGGGAAAATGTTTATTGAGAAAATGACCCTAAAGTTCTGGTGAGTTCAACAGATCAGGACTTTGCCTTAAACCTTGAAACATGCCCAATATTAAGAAGGTCTTTCAACTTTTCTGCCTGCTCCCTAATCTGTCATTTCTAGAAGTACTGCTATAACTATACAGATGAAGGGGAGCTTGCATGGTCCATGAACTCAATGAGCCATTAAATAGGTGACAATAATCTTGGTAGAAGTTTGGAATATTTAATTAGCACAAAAAACACTTCAAGAATGAGCTCAATTACTATCATGGGCATTCCTCAAAATATCGACTGACGCTTTTACATGTCCATGAAATGCTTGAAAGACATTTAAGAAAGACAAAAAGGGTAATATTTCATCTACTAATCGAGGTTCTGATATATTTAGGCATGTCCAGTGATAAAGTTTCAGCAGACTGTCAGATTGGCTTTTCAAGGGTAACTTTTCTATTTTTAAGGTTAAAGAGAAAGTTGGCCATCATTCTCTCTAAGGGATGAGCTAGAAGCCATGTAACCATCAAAGAACAGAGACAGAACAAGGTCATATCTATGGATTAGAAGGATCATCAAAAACATTTACTGAGTGTCTCCTCAATGCTAGGTTCTATGTTAAATGCCTGGGAATGTACAACAAAAGGAAAATTCATATCTCCTGCCTTCAGGAAACTTATATTTTAATGGGAAAGAGAAGTTATCCTCAACTTATAAATAACCAGTAGGTAAAAACATAAGGCTTTGTTTTTACAATGATGAAAAACTATCAATTATGTTATGTGCATAGATATCAAATAAATAGCTATGCAGTTGTCCTAAAGATGCTTATAGATTGACATTTTGCAGAGGACGGTTTGCATGGGATGATGATGCCATTTTAGGTACAGGCCCATAAGCAGCCTTTAATTGCCCAGAGGCCTCAAGGTGTACTTCTCCATGGCTCTGATTGGTATCTCCATGGGAGGGCAAGGTATCCGTGGAGACAAACGATACAGGCTATTGACCTTCATGTCAATGGTGCCTTTAGGGATGTTGGTGATGCATACCTCTTTTTTGTTGCCAGGAAAGATGGGCATTCTCCCTGTGCTGAAATGAGTACAGGGAAGGGTACAATCTACTCTGGCAAGTCACAGCCCAGAAATGGGATCTGCTCATTCAGCATGGTACAGACTGCATTGATTTCTCTCTGGCCGACCAGATCTACCAATATATCATTTAGGGGTTCAGTCACATAATAATAATAATGATAATATTTATGGTTCTTGTTAAAGCACTTACTATATGCAAAGCACACTGTTCTAAGCACTGGGGTAAGTTAATCAGGTTGGATAAGGTCCCTGTTGCACATGGGGTTCACACTCTTAATCCCCATTTTACAGATGAGGCAACTGAGGCCCAGAGAAGTTAAGTAACTTGCCCAAAGCCACACAGCAGACATGCAGCAGAGCAGGGCTTAGAACCCAAGTCCTTCTGACTCTCAGGCCTATGGTCTAGCCAATGAACCATGCTGCTTCTCCAGTGTGGGTTGGGATTTATGGAAGATATACCTGGGATGAGTTTGGCTGGGGATGAAGAGGTATTGTGGAAATTGTCCCAGACTGTTCTTTACTCTCGATAAGGTCAGTGGCTGAATTAGCAAGGAGCAAGACATATTTTTTTGAAGGCAGTTCTTTGAATTTATTTATTCTCAGATCAGCAGGAGAAAGCTAAGTTGAACATCAGTTTTGGAGTTGCTGATATTTCAGCTTACACAGAATGGCATGATAGTCCCCAACAATTTTCACTCCAAGCCATTCTGGGAAACTGTCATATTGACCAAATGCATTAAGGTGTAATCTTTCACACAGTCTTACCCCTCCTACTTCACTGCAATCCTTAGGAGTCTCAAGGTAGTCTCAAAGTAGGGGAGAAACAGGGGCAGAGAGTTCAGTGTTCCAACCATCTCCAAAGAACAGCTCTCCACCTGATGGTAATAAACCTCTATTCTATCCTAATCCTCCTCAACCTCCCAGCTGCCTTCGACACTGTCAACCACTCCTTTCTAGAAACATTATCCAACCTTGGCTTCACTGAAACTGTCCTCTTCTGGTTCTCCTCTTATTTCTCTAGCCACTCATTCTCAATCTCCGTCATGGACTCTCCCTCTGCCTCCCACCCCCTGTGTGGGTCCCTCAAAATTTAGTTCTGGGTCCCCTTCTATTCTCCATCTACATCCACCCTTGGAGAACTCATTCAATGCCATGGCCTCAACTACCACCTCTAGGCAGATGATGCCCAAATCTACATCTCCAGCCCTGATCTCTCTCTCCCTCTCTGCAGTCTCACATCTCCTCCTGACTTCAAGACATCTCTATTTGGATGTCCTCCTGTCACCTCATGGTTAACATGCCCAAAAGAGAACTCCTTAGCTTCTCTCCCAAACCCTGTTCTTCCCCGACTTTTGCATCACTGTAGACAGCACCACCATCCTTCCTGTCTTGCGAGCCCGTAACCTTGGCATTATCCTTGACTCCTCTTTCTCATTCAATCCACATAATTCAATCCATTACTAAACCCCGTCAGTCCCACCTTCACAACATCACTAAAATCTACCCTTTCTTCTCCATGCTAACAGCTACCACGTTAATATAATCATTCATAGTATCCCACCTGGGTTACTGCATCAGCCTCCTTGCTGACCTGCCAGCCTCCTGTCTCTCCCCACTCCAGTCCATACTTCGCTCTGCTGCCTGGATCATTTTTCCACAAAAACGTTCAGGACATGTTTCCACACTCAAAAAAAATTCCAGTGGTTGCCTATTCATCTCTGCATCAAACAAAAACTCCTTACCATTGGCTTTAAACACTCCATCGTATTGCCCCTTCTTACATTTATTCAATAGTATTTATTGAGCGCTTGGAATGTACAAATCGGCAACAGATAGAGACAGTCCCTGCCCTTTGACAGGCTTACAGTCTAATCGGGGGAGACAGACAAGAACAATGGCAATAAATAGAGTCAAGGGGAAGAACATCTCATTAAAACAATAGTAAATAAATAGAATCAGGGTGATGTACATCTCATTAAACAAAATAAATAGGGTGATGAAGATATATACAGTTGAGTGGACGAGTACAGTGCTGAGGGGTGGGATGGGAGGGGGGAGGAGCTGAGGGCAAGGGGGGAGAAGAGAGTTTAGCTGCAGAGAGGTGAAGGGGGGGTAGAGGGAGCAGAGGGAAAAAGGGAACTCAGTCTGGGATGGCCTCTTGGAGGAGGTGAGCTTTAAGTAGGGTTTTGAAGAGGGGAAGATAATTAGTTTGGCAGAGGCGAGGAGGAAGGGCATTCCAGGACCACGGGAGGACGTGGCCCAGTGGTCAACGGCGGGATAGGCAAGATCAAGGGACGATGAGGAGGTGGGTGGCAGAGGAGTGGAGCGTGTGGGGTGGGCAGTAGGAAGAGAGAAGCGAGGAGAGGTAGGAAGGGGCGAGGTGGAGAGCCTTGAAGCCTAGAGTGAGAAGTTTTACATCACCCCACTACTCTCCTACTACAACCCAGCTTGCACTAATCCTAACCTTCTCACTGTGCCACGATCTCATCTATCTTGCCGATGACCCCACACTAACTGCCTCTGTCCTGGAATGCCCTCCATCCTTAAATCTGACAATTATGTTCCCCCCTCCTTCAAAGCTTTATTGAAGGCACATTTCCTCCAAGAGGCCTTCCCTGACTAAGCCCCCCTTTGCTCTTTTCTCACTCCATTCTGTCACCCTGATTTGCTTCCTCTTTATTCATCCCTCCTCCCAGGCCCACAGGATTTATATGCATATCTGTAATTTATTTATTTATATGAATGTCAGTCTCCTCTGCCCCCCTCTAGACTGTAACCTCACTGTGGGCAGGGCATGTGTCTGTTTATTGTTATATTGTACTCTCCCAAGTGCTTAGCACAGTGCTCTGAACACAGTAAGCACTCAATAAATACTACCGAATGAATGGATGAATGAAGCCCAACAGCAATAATTATTTTTCTGCACTAGCTTGGGCTATTTCTTCTGAGAATAATGGAGCTGAACTGGAATAAGGGCCAGCACAAGTATTTCCTGACTAGCAAAATATCATCACTAATTTTTCGAAAGCAAAAATGCTTTCTGGGGAAGAGGAGAAAGAAACAGGAGGAATGAGAGTTTGTTCTTGTTCAGTTATGGATTAAATCTCATAGGATCTGAGGGACCCAGAGGATGGTCTAATTTCCATGAAGAATCATGCATCCATGTGGGTGATATTTTCTCCAGTTTTCTACACTGCTTGCCCACTCTTGGCCCAGATGAGTTCCTCCCACGAGAAAAAATGGAGAGCAGGGAACAAGCAGTTTTTGAAGATATGAAAAGAATAGGGCAAAGGACTCATTCTTATCTTGCATCAATCAATTATATTTATTGAGCCCTTACTGTGTGCAGAACACTGTACTGAGAGCTTGGGAGAGTGCAAAGTAACTTTGTTAGTAGACATGTTCCTCGCCCACAGTGAGCTTACAGTCTAGAAAGGGAGATAGACATTAATATAAACTACAACTATGTACATAAGTGTGGTGGGATTGTGGGAGGGGTGAATAAAGGTGCAAATCTAAGTACAAGGACAACACAGAAGGGAGTGGGAGAAGTGGAAATGAGGCCTTAGTTGGAGATCTATTTTAGGAGATAAGCTTTTAATAAGGTTATGAAGATGGGGAGAGTGATCGTCTGGAGGAAGAGGGAGGGTGTTCCAGAGCAGAGGCAGGATGTGGACAAGAGGTTGGCAGTGAGATAGACAAGATCAAGTTACTGTGAGTAGGTTGGCATTTGAAGTGGAAATGTATGGTCTGGATTGTAGTAGAAAAGCAGAGAGGTTTGGTAGGAGGGGGCAAGGTGATTGATTGCTTTAATCCCAGTGGTAAGGAGTTTCTGTTCGACCTGGAAATGGATGAGCAACCACTGGAGGTTCTTGAGGAGTGGGGAAACATGGACTGCATATTTCTGTAGAAAAATGATCCAGGCAGCAGAGTGAAGTATGGACTGGATTGGGGAGAGATCAGAGGCAGTGAGGTCAGCTGATTCAATAATCAAGGAGGGATAGGATAAATGCTTGGATTACCTGGTAACAGTTTGGATGCAGAGGGAAGTGTGGATTTTAGCGATGTGAAGGTTGAACAGACAGAATTTAGTGAACAATTGAATATGTGGGTTGAATGAGAAAGATGAGTCAAGGATAATGGTAACATTAAGGGCTTGTGAGATAAGGAGAGTGGTGGTGATTTCTACAGTGATGGGAAAGTCAGAGGGAGGGCAGGGTTTGGGTGGGAAGATGAGGAGTTCTGTTTTGGACATGTTAAGTTTGAGGTATTGGAGAGACATCCAAGTTGAGATGTACTGAAGTCGGAGGAAATGCAAGATGCCACAGAAGGAGAGATATCAGGTCTGGAGGTCTATTTGGGAGTCATCTGCATAGAGATGATAGTTGAAACCACAGGAACAAATAAGTTATCTACCGGAGTGGGTGTAGATAGACAATAGAAGGGGAGCCAGAACTGAGCCTTGATAGTGTCCCACAGTTACAGGTGGGAGGCAGAGGAGGAGCCGATGAAAGAGACTGAGAATGAGCAGTCAACGAGATAGGACGAGAACCAGGAGAGGACAATGTCAGTGAAGCCAGGAGAGGACAATGTCGGTGAAGCGTAGGTTGGATAATGTTTCTAGGATAAGGAGGTGCTCTACAGTGTCAAAGGCTGCTGAGAGGTCGAGGAGATTTAGGATGGAGTAGAGGCAATTGGATTTCTCAAGAAGGAGATCCATAGTGATCTTTAAGAGGGCAATTTCTGTGCAGTGAATGGGGGTAGAAGCTGAGTGGAGAGGGTATAGGAGATAATTGGAGAGGAAATGGAGGTAGTGGGTGTAGAAAATTTGCTCAAAGAATAATTGAGAATCAGCATGGCTTAGTGGACAGATCATGGGTCTGGGAGTCAGAAGGAGCTGGTTTCTAATCCCAGCTCCACCACTTGTCTGCTGTGTGACCTTGAGCAAGTCACTTAATTTATCTGGGCCTAGATTACCTCATCAGTAAAATGAGGATTGAGACTCTGAGCTCCACGTGGGACAAACCAATTAGCTTGTATGTACCTCAGCACTTACTATAGTGCCTGACACATAGTTAGCACTTAAAAAATACCCCAAAAAAATAGTGGCCAGGGAGGGAAGAAAGGAAGGAATAAGTGCTTTCATAAAATGTGTTTTGATGGGCTTGGAGGTGCAGGTGGAGTGGGTGTTGGTGTAGGCAGGAGATCTTGAGGTACTACTGGGAAAGATGGTGGAGTTGAAGAAGGGGCAGTGGGAGGGAAGGATTGGAGAGGAGCAGGGACCTGTTTAGGGAGATCAGTGCCTGTTTCAATTTTCTCAAAGCACATGGACAGGTCATTAGGGATAAGAGATTGTGGGGGAACAAGGGGTTTGAGGAAGGAGTTAAACATCTGGAACAACTGTGAGGGCAATGGACATGGGCATTCATAAGTATGGGGAAATAGTGTTGCTGAGCAGAGGAGAAGCCAGAGTTAAAGCAGGCAAGGATGAACTTCATCTGGACAATGTTGGCCTAATATCTTGGTTTTCTGCCAGCAGGACTCTGCTGCTCATACACAGGAATGAAGGAATTGCAAGGAATTGAATTGAATTGAAGGAATTGGTGATCCAAGGCTCTGGATTAGTGGTATAAGATCAATGAAGGAATAAGGGGGTGAGTTGAGTAGAAAGGGAGGTATTGAGGGCATCAGTTTGGTCATCAATAGTAGGTAGTTTGGGAATGAAGACCACATGGGGCATGATGACTTGAAAAAAGACAGATTTGCCAGGAAGGGTTGTGTGGGAGAGAAGCCAGTTGATCAGGTTGTAGTAAGATAGAGGGATTTCAGAGATGGTGATGGTAGAGATTTTACAGTGACTAAAGATGATGAGATCAAGTATGCATAGAAGTCGGTGAATGGTAAGGTGGGGCAGAGCAGGAGATAGATGAAGTTGAGGAGTAATGCCAATGGTGGTAGGGCAAAAGGGTGTCAAGAAAGAAAGTCCCCTTTTCACTGCTATTTGCTCAGTCATGCAAGAGATTTTAACTTTCAATGGCCAGATCAATAAAGGAGAGGAGACACTAAGTGCCTGCCATTTGCAAGTTGGCCTTGCTGGGTGTGAAAAATGCTCTAACAGGAAAGATAATTAACTTGGGTTCATAAATTGATGTAATATGAATTTCTATGTTTAAAATTTTGATGGCTTGTTCCACTATTTTCCTAAGGTATAGAGGTAAAGCTCATGGATGTTGCATTAATAGTCATTCTTTTCCCTTTTTTAAAAATCACACAGCACTTTGTCTTTTTCCAATTCTCCAAGACTTATTCTGCCTTCCACAAATTCTCACAAATAATGACTTGTGTAACTGCAATAAAATCTGCCAATTCCTTAAGCATGTTACTATGCATGATATCAGATTCTGGTGATTTAAACACATCTTTTTTTAGGTACAGTATTATTTAACACTCCCAGGCTCTAGTTTTGTTTTTCAGTTTTCCATCTCAAGAGAAAGTTATTTTGGTGAAATATCTATATTTCACCTTTTTCATAAAGACAAGAGTAAATATCCTCCTTAGAGTAGCTAACTGAAATGCTACTTCGGATTATGCTAATTGAATAGAATGAATAAGGGAAAATGGGTACATGATAAAGGTGCGGATTGCTAAAAGTCAATCTGCTTGGATTATGGGCATTCATTCATTCAATCTTATTTATTTAGTGCTTACTGGGTGCAAAACACTATGCTAAGGGCTTGGGACAGTCCAGTATAACAATAAATAGGCATATTCCCTGACCACAACGAACCTGGGCATCTCTATTTGAGGCTCCTGCACCATTTGAAAGTGTTAATTTACTAGCCTCTAATGAGTCTCATCCTCTGAGTGGTTCCTGCAGATGGTGTCTGATTGGTTTGGAACATCTGCCAATCATATGATGTAATCCAATGCAGTTAGAAAGGGTTGGGGAGAGAGCTGGCAATTTCCATGATTAATATAGGCATCTGCTGTTGTTATTTTGTTATATGTCATTTCTTTGTTCATTTAGGTGCCATCACAAAAGGCTGTAGAAGTTATTTTACCTCTTTTTCCTCTGGGCAGGAATTCCACAAGTTGGCCCCAGTACCCCTAGTCATGTATCCAAACAACCGCCCATAGGATTTATGAATACATTTGTTTATTTATTCCATCTACTAACTAATTCTTTGACTTAATTTGCTTTTACCAGCAGAATTTTCCAACTGTTGAATACATTGCTGAATGCCTGTTTCCCACAATAAATTTCAAGCTCCTTTAGGGCAGAGACAGCACTTAGCACTTAGTAAAGTGCTCTGCACACAGTAAACGCTCAATAAATACAACTGAATGAATGAAGTTTCTGTCCTCATAGGTCTTAACCAATAGGTATAAATGTATGTGAGAAACAAATACAGTAGCTACAGTAAATGTCATATTCAAGGTGGCTGTTCTCTTTGGTTTTCTGTGGGAAGATGACTCTTAAGAAATTCAAAGTTATTAAGTGCCCAAATGGGAGGTGGTCATGTCTATGGAAGGCATATTAGACTGATTAGGCATATTAGATTCACAAGACCTGATTTATAATCCCAGGTTATCCACTTGTCTCCTATTTAATCTTGGACAAATTAATCTCTCATTACCTATCCATTTTCTTATTGCATTTCCAACTAGTATAGAGAGACCAACTGATTTCATTAATTCTACCTATCCCAAAATTTAGCACATTGCTTTGTAGATAACCACTTAATAAATATTAATACTGATAATGCCAAATTAAAATGCTCCAGTCACTACTCTTTGAAACTCTAATTTTCTTGTATTTATTCCTTCTTGGTTTTCCCAGGTCCTAATTGCTTCAACTTCCTCCTTAAAGTGGAAAGAGCCCAGGCTTGGGAGTCAGAGGTTGTGGGGTTCTAATCCAGGCTCCTCCACTTGTCAGCTGTGTGACTTTGGGCAAGTTACTTAACTTCTCTGTGCCTCAGTTTCCTCATCTGTAGAATGGGGATTAAGACTGTGAGTCCCACTTGGGACAACCTGATTACCTTGTATCCCCCAGCACTTAGAACAATACTTGGCACATAGTAATAATAATAATAATGTTGGTATTTGTTAAGCGCTTACTATGTGCAGAGCACTGTTCTAAGCCCTGGTGCAGATACAGGGTAATCAGGTTGCCCCACGTGAGGCTCACAGTCTTAATCCCCATTTTACAGATGAGGTAACTGAGGCACCGAGAAGTTAAGTGACTTGCCCACACTCACACAGCTGACAAGTGGCAGAGCTGAATTTGAACCCATGACCTCTGGCTCCCAAGCCCGGGCTCTTTCCACTGAGCCACACTGCTTCTCAAAGCAGCTTAGTAAGCGCTTAAATACCATAATTATTATTATTATTCTGGCTCATTCCAAAAATGGAATTATTTGTCTCTAACTTGACCACACTGTTTTCAGCCTTCACAAGTAGGTGGACTTAGTTTGAAATTTGGGAGCTGAAGTGAATTCAAGACAATTATTGTTTTATCCCATTGGTCATCTTTACTAACAATAGGTTTTTACTTGAAAAAGCTACCTTCAGCATACAGCACTTACTGGAGAAAGCTTTGAAAGTTTTTTTTATTTAACCATTTGACAGAAAAATGTTTGAGTGCTTCCTCTCACGCTTAATGTTTCGCCTCCACATCTGCCTGCATATTTTAGTCTTGTGATTTCAACTCTCCCTCTCAGCAGGTGGTCAAAAGGGCCATCCCAAGGGGCCCTGAAGCTGACTGTGATCCTGACTGCACAGTGCCTAAGGGACTTTCACCAGCTCCCTGACAGGCCTTTTGTTCTATACTTTAAATTGGGACTAGGCCACCATCCTGCCCTCCACTTCTGCCCTGCAACAGTGATGCTTGACGTTTCTTCCATCGCCTCCTTTGCCATCTGCAGGATCAAAGCCAGTGAAGAAAAGTAAGGTTCTTCTTACCTTCTGCCTGTTGTTGAAGTGGGGATCTGAGAGCCATTCCCGAGACTCTATCAGATTCATTCCTTAATGTAGTTGTATTTATTGAGCACTTACTATGTGCACAGTACTAAATGCTTGGGAAAGTACAATGCAATAATTAACAGACACATTCCCTCCCCATAACAAGCTCCAGGCCTCTCTATCAGTGGTATTTACTGAGTACTTACTGCCCACAGAGCACTGTACTAAGTCCATAGGAGAGTACAATACAGTAAAGTTGATAGACATGATTCCTATCCTCCAGGAGCTTACAATCTAATGGCCCTATTTATGGCTAGAGAATGTCTTTTGTAACAATCTCAACCAAACTGGGAGTTCTGTTCTGGCAGTAATAGACCCAAAATAGTTCACCCCAAACAGTGTTAATTCTAGAATTGACTTCTAGTTCATCTATAAATAATACCTTATCACAAAGCTGAGTAATTGGCCCCTTTTCTCTACTCTGTTAGCTGAAAGCATGAAAGGACAATCACTGTTGATCTGAAAGAGGAAATTTCACCCCATCGCTTCTCAGACAGGGTTTTATTTTGATGGGTAATGTAAAATGAACCTAATTTATGGGAGGGGTGTCGTGTTCAAAGAAAGAAAAAGAAAAGTTCAAGAAATATCACGCATGATTGATCTCAAGTCTGTGCCTTGATCCAAAAACAACACCGAACGGCAGGCAAATATACATTTTATGGGCTTTTGTCTGTTTTGCAATAACACCGGAAAGCATTCTTTAATTAAAATTTAAAACCGTAACTGATTAATTTTCTGTGTAAACACACCATGTAAACACAGAATGTCAGCATTTCAAGAACACGCTGGTATAAATTTTAGTTTCCTCTCTCAGGCATTCTGGGAAGAATGACAGAAGCAAAGAGTTCAGAGATTGCCCCAGAAAAAGAAAAGTTCAAAGCTCTGGAAATTATCTGAACTCTGAAGATTTCCACTTGGAGTCCAGTCCAAACCCATTGCCACATGTAGGACGTTGGGTATGAGGTCTCTCACTTTCCCATGACCCCCTTTTTTTTTTAAGCTGTTCTTTGCTAATCGATGGTGGAGAGTCAATTTAGTAGCTCATTTTGCTACTGACGTCCTGTAAATTAACAAAAGAGAAATATGGAGCACTACTTCAACATATTCCTGGAAAACAATGCACTGTTTTAGGTCTATTTCCCAAAGAGGTGTAGAAACCTGTGGAGAGACCAGTGACACTTATGGTGGGGACAGTGACCAATGAAGGAGAAAGGAGAAGAAAGAATAAGTTCAAAGAAACTTGGGGAAGGACAAACACAGAACCAGTGTGACCTAGTGGAAAGAGCATGGGCCTGGAACTCAGAGGACTTGGGTTCTAGTCCAGCTCTGACACTTTTCTGATGTGTGTGACCTGTGGTAAGTCACTTTACTTCTCTGTGCCTCAGTTTACTCATCTGTAAAATAGGGAATCAATACCTGTTCTCCCTTCTATCTGATGGGACCTGATGATCTTGAATCTACTCCAGAGTTTAGTAAAGTTCTAGTCATATAGTAAGCACTTAACATATACCAAAATTATTGTTAAATTATTAAATAGAAGGTCCAGGGAGTAACAGAAATTCTTTTCTTCCAGCCTCACGTCAGTTCCTCTTGGCAGATTCTCCTCCAGCCCTGCTGCCATTCCCCCTTGAAACTTCCTCCTTTATGGGAACAACTGAATACCAACTGGATAGATTATTTCTGATAACAACCTAACATCCTTTCTGTGTAAATATGGAAAATACACTCTCCTCTGGATATGACGGGACAACAGATGAGCTGGCCACTTAGGGCAAACAAACAAAAAACCCAGAACACAATACTGTGAAACTGTCTCAACCTTCACAAAAGCACATATCCAGAAATTTCATTGCAATACACTTAGTGGCTATTGAGAGAAATTGGTAGTATAAAAAGCTGCCTATCAAAAAAGAGGAATGAATTCCAAACAAATAATCCTCCATGTTTCTTGAAATAGGGTGACCATCCATCCATTTTTATACTGGACAGACAGGTTTTCAGCTGGTCTGCTCCCTATCTAGTATGGGTTTATCACTGGATGCTTTTTAGTCTGGTGTTTTTCTTTCCACCACTAGCTTTCCTCTGCCTTGGCTATTAACAAATTAGTCAATTAATCCACTAATCCACATACTTATCCTATCCTACCTTGATTACTATATCAGCCTCTTTGCTGACCTCCCTGCCTCCTGTCTTTTCCCATTCCATACTACATTCTGATCATTTTTCAATAAGTGTTCAGTCCCTTTTTTCCCCACTTCTCAAGAACTTCTAGTAGCTGTCCATCGACCTCTGTATCAAACAGAAATTCTTTAACATAAGCTTTAAAGCACTTAATCACCTTGACCCCTCCTATCTTACCTCTTTGCCTTCCTATTTCAACCCATCCCACACATTTCGCCCCTCCAGTGCCAACCTTCTCACTGTACATCGGTCTTGTCTACCTCACTATCAACCTCTTGTGCATGCCTACCTCTGGCCTGGGGTGTCACTCTCTCACTGGCATATCTGACAGATAATCACTCTCCCCACCTTCAAAGCCTTAATGAAGGCATATCTCCTCCTAGAGGACTTCCCTGATTAGACCCTCATTTTCCTTTCTCCTACTTCCTTTAGAGCCACCCTTGCACTTGTATTTCTACCTTATTCACCCTTTCTTCAGTTCCAAAGCACACACATACATATATAAATATATATATATAAAATGTATTTGTTTATCTTAATGCCTGCCTCCCTTCTAATCAATCAGTAGCATTTACTGAACACAGTGCTTACAGTCCAAGATATTTACATAAATTAAATATACATCTTTTATTACTGCATACTTTATGTTTATGATTTGGTGATTAAGTTGTATCTACTCCAGTGTTTAGTACAGTGCTTGGCACATAGTAAACGCTTAACAAGTACCATAATTATTATTATTTTTCTATATCCCTCTGTTTCTTCAAAGACTTCAGGGACAATTACCATATAAGCTACCCAGTCTTTTCATTTTTTTAAATATTCTGGGTGTAAGAAATGAAAAGCAATGTTCATTCACATTTCTGAAATAGCCTCTCAAACATTACAAACAAACCAAACACCTTTGCAGGATCATATGGTCCGCTGTAAAAAAAAAAAAGAACACATCCAGTTAACTCCTACATGACTCTAAGTCGGAAGAGATTTCTTTTAACCTAACCCCTCGTCACGCAGCATTCTGCCATGTCTCATCCACAGCATCTGTAGTGTAATTCCGTGACTGCCTAATACAATCCGACACAAATCCTCTGCCTTGTCTCCAAGTCAAACCATGGCAGATTGAAAATTGTCATCCCCACTGGAACCAGAAATTTTACAAGTGATGTGAAAACGTTTACTCTGAATTTGGGGATTCCAATATTTTGCAAGAGGAAGATGTCAAACTCCTACATAGGCCTTAACTGTCCAGAAAACAAAAACATCCTAATCTTCACACTCTCCCTGTAGCTCTCATATGTATGCCTGGCTTTCGAACTTCTTAGGTAGCAGAAGTTTATTTTGTAGGCTGTTGCCCTCAATAAAATGATTATGATAATTATCAATTTTCTGATATTTAGTTGAGCAAACTAAGTCATTATAGCAATGGCAAGAATTATTTTGTATCAACCCTGGTACTTAGTATAGAGCTTGGTAAAAAGTAAATATTTAAAATATGCAACAAATATTATTAATTATTAATTAAGCCTTCAAGCCTGGCTCTTCTTATCAAGCTTCCCAAGCTTCTTCTCAGAGAAGTAGTGTTGCCTAATGGGAAGACCACAGGACTGGAAGACAAAGGATCTGATTTTAATTCTAGCTCTGCCACATGCCTGCTGTGCGACCTTAGCCAAGTCACTTAACTTCTTCTGTGATATACTTCATCTATAAATTGGGGATTCAATAACAATTCTCCATCCTTCTTAGACTGTAAGCCTCGTTTCTGGACAGGGACTGTCTGACCCAAGTGTATTATATCTGTTCCAGGGTTTAGTAAAGTGCTCAACACATATAATTTATCATTACTATCACTGTCATTACTATTAATCTCTGAATACCCTTAAATTTGGCATTTCGCTGTTTACCTCAGACATTCATTGGGAAAACCTTGATTTGTTTATTTCATTTCAGATGACTTCAACTGCCCTCTTCTTATGCACACTCAAGCACACATCCTACAAGCACTTCCAAAAGTGCACATGTACATGCAGGACAGATTTCTTTATGCTGCTGGAGATGAGGCGTTCATGTTGATAAGAAGCCTTCCTTCCACCCCCGGTTTGTCAGCTCTGCACTTAGGTTGAGTTCATTCAGGGGTCAGCTAGATAAAAGCCTTAGGCTTTATCCACCAATTCACTAGGACCTAAAACTTCCTTCGTTTATTTATTGCTATTAGAAAGGACAAGCTGGGCTCTGTATCCCAAAGGCTGTGCGGAGAACTCTCTGCCATTCGTTATCCCTTCAGTATGTGGAATATATGGTGCTGAGGCAGGCTGCTGATGCCTCTAAACCGGAATGGAAAACGAGAAGTTTAATAATATATTTTAGGCCATTTGAAATAGATGTCAATCAACCAAGTGGGGGGAAAGCTTTGGAAACCCCTGATAGTGAGAGTAAAACCTCCCCAGGGCTTAAGCTTCCAGACTGAAAGAGGTTCACTGTAGCCTCTGCAAAGACTATTTGTTAGAAGGGGCAGAAGATTAAACAGGAACCCCTATTCAGAGCCAGTGGTCACTTAGAAGATCTTGGAAGCATTCCTGGACAAGAACTTCACCAAGCTGAAGCTCAAACTGAGCTCTGCAAAACTAGCCCACCTCCACACAAAGGCCCCTGAGTAAGTTCCCATCCCATATTCAATTCGGCATAAGTGCTCTTTTAAATGTAAGTGAAAGAGAATATCAGGCAGGCACAAAAAGGACAATTCCATTATAGATTTGAACTAAAAAGCCAACCTTTCTGAATTGAAATGAAATCTGAAAAGCACCAGCAAAGGGAGGCCGAGGTGAGAAAAGGACTTCAGAACTCCCTGCATTTTTTCAAGAGCCCTTATGTCTATGAATGGTGTAGTCTCTCTCAAGCTACAGAGCCACTAAGTTTTTTTTTTCCTCCTCTGGCAACGTGAACAAGATCATAAACGTCAGATGTAGTCTTGTCGCTTTAATGGTCTCATGGCTATGAATAAAAATGGCGTGGTAACAGATTTGTTAATTGACTTTATGTGCAACTGGCATACATTAAGCAGAGCTGCGAATGATGCTTGCGTGTCTGGATGTGTTGCTTCTCCCTCCATCCTCCTCGAATTAAACTTTTTACAGCCAAGAGACCAGAGGGTTAAGCCTAGAAGGCTAGAATGATATTTTCACCGCCTTTGATGACACACTAAAATAAAGAATGTCTCATTTTGCAGCAGAACATTGAGTCTGCGAAGCCAATGTACATGTGGTTACTATTTGCAGAATTTGGCATTTTCTATGAATAGCATAAAACAGGCATTGGATCGGCTGTCATGTTTTGACAGGATTGTCCTTTTTTTTTTCCCCAGAACGTCATTCTCTTTTCTTCTTTCCCTTATTCAAGAAACAAAACCCTCTACTTGTTTTTTTGCAAGTGGACTAAGAAATATGATGAATAATGAATTAAAAGCCAGCACAGGTCAGGAGTTTAAGACACCAGGAACCAATCACCCTCAGGGAGTGGGGACTTTAAGGAGGTTGAGAATCTCAATTATGGCTGATGGTCAGATTGTCTCTAGACAGAATCCCACCCAGTGTCTGGCATATGCAAGCAGGGTCAGTGACCAGATTAGGTAAATGTGCAAAGCAGCACGTTTAAAGCTGTTAAGTTTGCAACTGGTTAGTCTAGCTTAATCAACTAGGCAGCAGAGAAACATCCTCCTGACTTTCACCATGGCTCAGTATATTTGATTAACGTTGAGCTGTTATGCTTCTATTTCCATATTCTTTAGACCCTGGATCACTGTGGTCCATAGTTGATGGATATAAAATCTACAATGAAAGACAATTTGAGGTTGTCCCTGGGATCCAAATTCCTTTTTAACACCTCCAGGAAGGAAGTTTTAAGGTTTCAGTAAAAGGTAGGATTAGGTTAACCTCATAAGCCAATATTAAAAAAGAAAAGTGCACCAACGAAAAACTCCTTTAAACCTCTAGGGAACTTCAGTGCAAGCTTGTATTTTAGTCACAAAGTTTGAATATATTCAACTGTCATTTTCAAATTCGCTTTGACTTTCTCTTTCTTTTTTTTCCAGAGAACTTAATTGTTTCACTCTCGACTGCACTTCATTTACTTTGTCTTCTCTTAACTACATTCCAGAAGTTTGCTGTGTTTGACTACCTTTACTAATCAATTCTTTTGACACCACACTTCTTTCACCAAAATATTCCCTTTCCTCATCAAAGGAGACACTGTCCTGACAGGTGACAGAAAACTTTCCTTGGAAAGTGCAATTTGCTGACCACTAAACTGAAGGATCAGTCTTTTGATAATACCCCAATATAATATATGTTTACTGAAGATGAAGTATTACAATGTTAAAAAAACAAAATGCAATTAGAAGAGCTATCTATGCTTTCTTTGGCTCCTGCTTATTAAATAGATTCATTCTGATAATTTCTCCATAGCAGAGTCATTAAGATATCAAATAAGTAATGCGTTTTGTAAAATCCTGATGGTGTCCTCTCTGCTTGGACCTGAACATGGATCAGTGCACAGTAAAGTCATAGCTCCAGTGTGATTTTTTTTTTTCACCTTTCAGTGCCTGGTAAAGGACACTGGGCAGAGCCTTGTTTATGGGAAAATGGAGGTAGAATGGAAACTCTTTTATAGGATAGAGGTTGAGGTACTGTCACTTGCTTTGAATAATAAATCACAAACTCCTCTGCCCTGGATGATTAGATACATATCAGAGGATGGCGATGATGACAGGAAGAATAGATTCCTTAGACTGTAATTGAGTAATATCATTCCTCAAGAAATAGATCTAGTGTTCATTCCCAAAGTGTTATGGCTGTCATAGCCTCCTAAGCAATGGCAAAGATTGGCATTTCCCCCAAACCTTTCATCACAGAACCCTCTAAAATCATTAACACATTACAAAGGGATTTCCTTCTCAAGTGGTAATAGATTTTCCAGAAATTCCAAGGTTGGAGGGGCTTAGGTCCCAAATGGTCACCTGGAGCCATTTGGAAGAGGGTCCTCATTCTGCCTTGTGCACTACACACTTGTGTTCCAAGTCACCCTACATCACATATTACTACTACTACTATTGCTTCTATGACTAAATTTAATGATAGTAATAATAGTAAAAATAATACTGATTGTGATGACAATGCCATATTTTAAGTGCTTACTATGTACGAAGCACTGTGATAAGCCCTGGGATGGAAAAAATGCAATCAGATCAGATCCAGTCCTTGCTTGACATGGAACTCACAGCTTAAGAGGGAGGGAGAACAGGTATTTAATCCTCATTTTACAGAAGGGAAAATTGGGACACAGAGAAGTTGAGACTTCCTCCAAGTCATAGAGCAGTCAAGTAGCAGAATCAGAATTAGAACTCAGTTTTCCGGTGCTCTTTCCACTAGACAACACTGCTTCTCCACATGGCAGATGTGCAGTCTATCTGAACACTTTTAGATACGGGCTCTATTTTTTTTTCTTAAATAGTTTGACTCTTTTCCCCATCCTTAAAAAATACAAAAACAAACCTAAGGCATTTCATATCTGACTTCTGTCATCTTTCCACTCTTCGTCCTCCAAAAGACAGGACAGATAGCAGAGATGTCTAATTTTAGGTCATTTACATAAACCCAAAGAAGGCAACAAGTTTGATGTAAAATAAAGCATGCAGGAAAAAATACCTGAATCATGCAAATAGTGGTGTACTACTACTACACACTACTCTTGAGTTCTCATGCATTACAGGGCGGCTTCCACCCTAAACATCCTTTTATCCAGAAGGACTTGGACAATGACAATTTTTTCCCCAACATGACATGTTCCAGAACACAGTTCTAAGGGGGATTATGCTATTCTGTTCTAGAGCAGAGCTCTGCTCTAGGTGAGAAAAAAAAGAACCATGATGGCTTTTTAGCAAGGCTATTGTAAAAATTCAAACTGGAATATGGCCACATTGTCATAAATCAATATGGGCTTGCTTTCAAAATATGTATTTATGACTACTTGAGAGACAGAGGTATAGGAAGCTTCAGGTAAATTTCCAGCTATATACATTCAGATTTCCCTGGAAACCTACCTGAAGCTTCCTATACAGCATCTAAGCAAGGGAACAAGGAAAAAGAGAATGAAACTGGAGATAAATAAAGATGTAAGTAATCTCTTGTGCTGAAAGCATTTCAAACCCATCTTCTGATTCCTCTCCTTTTGAGTCACTGACCTTTCCACAACTAAGATTGGCACGATTTTACCATAAACACTTTAATTTGGTCTGCCAATTTCTGGACATTTGCTTTGACCCTCTGTGCTGTATACCACTCTAAGAGGGAAGAGTATGAGAAAAATAATGCCAAATGGTATGTATAAGAATTGTTTCTCATATTTATTTGTCCTGTATTTTCCCAAGTGCTTAGTTCAGTGCTCTGCACACAAGCGCTCAGTAAATACGACTGAAGGAATTTGAAATCAAAAGAATTGTAGACTAAATCTTCCAGTATTTGGAAGCATCAAGGGCTGTTATTCTTTCTGATTCAATTCTCATCATGCCAGTCTCTTCATGAGTTTGATAATAAAAGCTCCTCCTCTAGATTGTAAACTCCTTGTGTGAAGGGAACATGTCTACCAACTCTGTAGTATTGTACCCTCCCATGTGCTTAGTGCAGTGCTCTGCACAAAGCACTCAATAAATGACATCGATTGATTGATTGTCTTTGAATCAATGGTTTTACCTTAGTCCTTGTTCTGAAATTAGTTATCCAACAACAGGGCCATTCTTAGTTTTTCTTCAACTCCCTCTTATAATTTCAAAAGTAAGAAAATGATTCAAGGGAATGAGTTAGGAAAGGAAGACTAGTAGAAATATTTGTTGGTGGAATATGTTTCAGATCATTTTGCAAAGGAGAAGAAATAGGTTCATGTCTGCCACAGGGTGAAGTACATCTAATTTTTTGCATCTTTTAAAGTTTGGAGCTTAAAGATCAGTCTGTAAAAGGCAAGCCCTCTTACCTGACAGTTTTAGTGGTCTTTCTTGTTGAGCTTGTTTATAAAGGTATCTTGTGTGGGTAAAAGCCTTTTTCATTCAAGAGTTAAAAGGGGTCACTTTCAGGTTGATCGTGGAAGCTTTTGAACTCTCTTACTGACCTGGAATTAGTGAATGTGCACCTGTGTAACTCTCCAGCATACCCAGCACACCATAAAATAAGTGTTTTACGCTACATTGATATTGCTGGCAGTGCACAAAACAAATGTACTATATCTGAAATAGAATGACTTTACTTGAAATGGCTTCCTGAGAATATAGATTGCTCTGAATATATATACTTGTAACACTCCATTTTCATAAGAATCTTCAAGTTCCTATGCTTCCAAAACAAACTTCAGATGGCAACTGAGGTGAGTTTCAGGGAGTCACATGGTGGGAGTAAGCTTATGGGAACACGCAAAGGTAGCAGATGTGCCTGAGAGGGCAATTTCCCACCCCTTCTCAAAGATGGTATAGCCATGCAGTTTCTCTCAAAGATGGCAGTGTCACTACCCTCCTCATACCGGGTGGGGGAATGGGAGGAAACCATTAGCATAAATTTGGGTCTTGATAGGAAACTGCCCTGGGAATTCAGTAGGGGGAGACTGTAGAGGAGATGGAAACAGCAAGGCAGAAGCACTCTACTATCAAATGCTGTTTATGATATTATCAATCGATGGTATAAGCCCTCTAATTTAGAAATGGATTACTCAAAACCAATTGAATTAACACATGTGCAAGGGCTGTGGATGAATATAAATGCCTAATATAGACTGTACACTCACTGTGGGCAAGGAACCTGTCTACCAACTTTGATATCGTACTCTCCCATGTGTTTAGTACACTGCTCTGCACACCGTAAACTCTCAATAAGTATGATTGATCGATTGATTGATTGACTGATAAACACGAAAGTGATAGAGATGGCTGGTGAGTTTTGACTTGGATGTGGGAATTAATTGAGGAGCACTTATTAGAGAAAGTGAGATTTTTAGAGGATTTTGACTGTGGGGAGAGCTGTGGTGGGCACAGGGAGTTCAGGTGAAGAAAGTTCCCTCTGGGCAGGAAATGTTACTTTGTTATTTTAAACTTCCCAAAGGTCTAGTTAAATCAATCAATCACATTTATTGAGCGCTAACTGTGTGCAGGGTACAGTTCACAGTACAGTGTTACAAGTGGGTGCTTAATAAATTCTGCTACAACTACTACTACTGTGGGGAAAGTTGGTGGAAAGGCTTAAAGTCGATTGTGAGATTTTGCTTGATAAGGAGGGAAACAGGAAGCCAGTAGAGAGTTTGGATTTAGTTGCAGAATGCTTTCCGGAGGAGGTGAGGTTTTTAGGAGGGCTTTGAAGATGTGGAGAACTGCAGTCTGGCAGATAAAGGGAGACAGCAGGAGTTGGGGTTGGAGGTAGGAAAGTCAACTGCAAGGTACAATTAGAAGGTTCTAATCCCAGATTCTCTATGTATCTGCTGTTTGTCTTTGGACAAGTCCCTGCTCTTTGTGCCTCAGTAACCTCACCTGGAAAATGGGGATTAAGACTGTGAGCCCTATGTAGAATAGGAACTGTGTTCAACCCTCTAGATTGTAAGATCGTTGAGGGCAGAGAATGTGCTTACCAACTCTGTTATACTCTCCCAAGTGCTTAGTACAGTACTTTCACACAGTAAGTGCTCAATAAATACAGTTGATTCATTTATTAGCTTACAACTGCTCCAGCACTTAAAACAGTGCCTGGCACACAGTAAGTGCTTAACAAAAATTGTTGTTTTTTTTTTAAATGAGCTTGAGAGGAGTAAAGAGTGTGAGCTTTGTAGAAGTGAGTGAAGAGTGATGATCTGTAAGCTAGAGAGAGCTGACTGATAGCTTTGGAGGCGACAGTAAGTAGTTTCTGCTAGATGTGGTAGAGATATATAACCACGGAAGGTTTTGGAGGAGGGAAGAGCAGCATGGCTTGGAAGCAGTGTGGCTCAGTGGAAAGAGCACAGGTTTGGGAGTCAGAGGTCATGGGTTCGTATCCCAACTCTGCCACTTGTCAGCTGTATGACTGTGGGCAAGTCACTTAACTTCTCTGTGCCTCAGTTACCTCATCTGTAAAATGGGGATTAAGACTGTGAGCCTCATGTGGGACAATCTGATTACCTTGTATCTACCCCAGCGCTTAAAACAGTGATCTGCATATAGTAAGCACTTAACAAATACCACCATTATTATCATTATGTGTGCTAAATAAACCTGTAAGAAAATCGTCTATCAATCATTCAATCTATGGTATTTATTGAGCCGTTACTGTGTGGAGATGATTCTACTAAGCACTTGGAAGAATATGCTAGAGTTCATTCATTCATTCAATTGTATTTACTGAGTGCTTACTGTGTGCAGAGCACTGGACTAAACACTTGGAAAGTACAATTTGACAACAGATAGAGACAATCCCTACCCAAATACAGGCTCAGAGTTAATAGCTATGACCTCTAACCTCAAGGATCTTCTTATCTAGGCAGTAGTATTTAGTGTAGATTGAAGAGGTTAGAAGCTTGAGGCAGGGAGACCAATGAGAAGGTTGATAATGGTTGTTTAGCCATAATATAACAAGATCTTGCGCCTGGGTGGAATATCTTTGAGTAGAGGGGAAGGGTCATAGCTGGGAAATGTTATGGAAAAAGAATGGGCAATATCTAGCAACAGTAAGGCCTAGTGAAAAGATCATAGGCCTAGGAGCCGAAGGACCTGAGTTCTAATCCCAACTCCACCATGTAACTTCTACGTGACTCTGGGCAAGTCACTTAACTTCTCTGTGCCTCAGTTTCCTCATCTGTAAAATGGGGATTCAATGCCTCTTCTCCCTCCTACTTAGACTGTGAATGCCAAGAAAGACAGAGACTGTGTCTAACCTGATTTTCTTGTATCTACCCCAGTGCCTAGAGGAGTACTTAGCATATTGTCAGTACTTAACCAATATCAAAATTATTTAGTTAATCTAGCCATTGAACATCTTTTTAACAAATGTGGATTACTAAGGGAAGTGGCAACTATTATTGAAAAAACATTAGGTATTATTTTTGAGAAATCAAATGGGAATAATGAACCCCTAATAACTGCTGACATCACATTCACACTACCAGGGAAGATATTAAAACAGATGATTAAACAATAAATTTGCAACTAGTAACAAACATTTGGAAGCTACCAAGATGGATATGTAAAAAACAAATTATTCTAGGCAAATTAACTTTTGAAATATCCTTTTTTGACAGCTTGGCAAGCCATGTAGACAAGGAAGCAGCAAGAAATGTTCTCTACGTAGACTTCAGAAAGACTTTTAATTTATTGCACATAACATTCTCGTTGATATGCCGGGTAAGGATGGTCTTTAAACATATTATGACTAGATTTAGGGGAAGTCTCAAGAAGCCTGATATCAACCTGGGGGACCATGCAACAACTGAAATTCATGGACAGTGTCCTTAGGGTCAGTCTTATTTAATGTCTTCTTTGATAATCTGAGTGAAAGAATCAATAGCATGCCCTTCAAATATGTTGATTGTACTAATTTGGGCATGGTAGTACACTTAGGCAGAAAGTAGTAGAATCCAAATAACAGAGAAATTCAAATCTGAATTTGGCAGAAAAAAAATCTCATTGGTAATACAGTCAGTCTTTACTTGCTCAAGTTTTCAAACTTCAAATCCCTCAGAGGCTGTTTATGGCAAACAGCATCAAAATTATCAATGGTGATCAGGTTTGGGACACAGGGGAGGTTTCATGTTAGTATTTTGAATGATGCTTTAAATTTCTTTAATGCATCTATCTCTGTCAAAATAATAATAATATGAATTTTGTTAAATGCTTGCTATGTGTCAACCTCTGGAATGAATACACAATAATCAGATTAGACACAGCCCCTTTCCCACAGGGGCTCACAATGTAAGAGGGAGGGAGATGGCATATTTAATCCCCACTTTACCAATTAAAACTGAGCCACAGACATCAAATGTTGAGAAGCAGCAAAGCTTATTGAGAAGGAGTATGGTGTAGTGGACAGAGCCCAGGCCTAGGAGTCAGAAGGAATGGGTTCTAATCCCAACTCTGCCACTTGCCTGCTGTGTGACCCTGGGCAAGTCATTTCACTTCTCAGTGCCTCAGTTACCTCACCTGTAAAATATGGATTAAGTGTGTGAGCCCCATGTGCTCATGTGAGCCAATGTGAGAAGCAGCATGGCTTAGCAGAAAGAGACCGGGCTTGGGAGTCAGAAGTCATGGGTTCTAATACCAGCTCCACCGCTTGTCATCTGTGTGACTTTGGGAAAGTCACCTCTCCTCCCTTCTCTCTTTCTACTACCCACCCCGTAGGCTCTGCTCCTCTGCCACCCACCTCCTCACCGTCCCCCGTTCTTGCCTATCCCGCCGTCGCCCCCTGGCCCAAGTCCTCCCGCTGTCCTGGAATGCCCTCCCTCCTCACCTCTGCCAAACTCTCTTCCCCTCTTCAAAGCCCTACTGAGAGCTCACCTCCCCCAAGAGGCCTTCCCTGACTGAGCTTCCCCTTTTCCCTCTGCTCCCTCTCTGCCCCCCCTTTCACCTCCCCTCAGCTAAGCACCCATTTCCCCCCCCCCTTCCCTCTGCTCCTCCCCCTCTCCCTTCCCCTCAGCACTGTCCTAGTCCTCTCATTTGTATATATTTTTATCACCCTATTTATTTTGTTAATGAGATGAACATCCCCTTGATTCTATTTATTGCTATTGTTTTTGTCTGTCTCCCCCAATTGACTGTAAGCCCGTCAATGGGCAGGGATCATCTCTATCTGTTGCGGAATTGTACATTCCAAATGCTTAGTACAGTGCTCTGCACATAGTAAGCGCTCAATAAATACTATTGAATGAATAAATGAACTTCTTTGTGCCTTAGTTCCCTCATCTGTAAAATGGAGATGAAGGTTGTGAGCCCCACTTGGGACAACCTGATGACCTTGTATCTCCACCAGCACTTAGAACAGTGCTTGGCACATGGTAAGTGCTTAACAAATACCTTTATTATTATTATAATTATTATTTTTATCTGGGGCAGGTATTGTTTCCAACCAGATTTGCTTGTATCCACCTCTGCACTTAGAACAGTGCTTGGCACATAGTAAGGGCTTAACAAATACCATAATTATTCAAGTGCTTAGAACAGTGCTCTGCACACAGTAAGCACTCAGTAAATATGACTGACTGAATGAATTCACTGACTTACCCAAGTTTACACAGCAGACAAGTGGCAGAGCAGGGATTAGAACCCACAACCTTGGACTCCAAAGCCCCTGCTCTTTCCACTAAGCCATGCTACTTCTCTGGTCAAAATTGCTTCCAGGTTTCTCACTCTCAGAGTGTTTATCTTGTTTCCTCTTCTTTCTGTCACCCCTCGTCCTTTCCTTATCATTACTGTCAAATTGGCTTTCCAATCAGTCAAGCAATGAATTGTATTTAGTGAGCATTACTATGTGCAGTATAACAGAGTTGGTAGGCCTATTCCCTGCTCACAAGGAGCTGTTCCTTGTGTGGTCATCTAGAATGATGATAATAATTATGATATTTTTAAAGCCCTTACTATATGCCAAGCACAGTTCTAAGTGCTGGGTTAGGTATAAGATATTCAGGTTGAACACAGTACTTGTCCCACACTGACAGACATTAAAACAAAATATGAGTATGAATAAAAGTGCTTGTAGGACTGAGGGTGGGGTGGGGTGGACATCAATTGCTTAAGCAGTGCAAATCCAAGTGCAAGGATGATGCAGAAGTAAGAGGGTGTAGGGGAAATGAGGGCTTATTCAGGGAAGGTCTCCTGGAGGAGATATGATTTTAATAAAGCTTTGAATGTGGGGAGAGTGATGATACGTTGGATATGTAGGGGGAGGACACTGAAGGCTGGAGGAAGGATGTGGGTGAAGGGTTGGCAGTGAGATAGACAAGACTGAAGTACAGTAAGTAGGTTGATGCTAGAAGAGCAAAGTGAGCATGCTGGGTCATAGTAGGAAATCAGTGCAGAAAGATAGGAGGGGGCAAGGTGATTGAAGGATTTAAAGCAAATGCGAGGAGTTTCTGTTTAATGCAGAAGTGGGTGAGTACCAGTAGAGGTTCTGGAGGAATGGAGAACATGAAGAGAATGTGTTTTATTAAAATGATTCCGGCAGCAGAGTAAAGTATGGACCAGAGTGGGGAGAGGCAGAAAGCAGGGAGGTCAACAAGGAGGTTGATGCAATAGTAAAGATGCGATGGGATAAATCCTTGTATCACTGAAGTAGCAGTTTGACTGGAAAGTAAAGGGCATATTTTAGCAATGTTGTGAAGGTGGAACTGACAGGATTTGGTAACAAATTGAATATGTGGGTTGAATGAAAGAGATGAGCTCAAGATAATCCCAGTTTACGGACTTTAGAGGCAGGGAGGATGGTGGGGATTGTGTCTACTAATTCTGTTATACTATATGCTCCCAAGCACTTAATACAGTGGTCGGCACACAGTAAGCACTCAATAAATATGATTGATTGATATTCTCTTCAAGGATGGTAATGTCAAGTGAGGACAGGGTTTGGGTGGAAAGATGAGTTCTGTTTTGAACATTTTAAGCTTGAGCTGTCTTGAAGGCAGGAGGAAATATGAAATTGCAGAAAAGGAGAGAAACTAGTGCTGGAAGTGTACATTTGGGAATCATCTGCATAGAGATGATGGTTGAAGCCATAGGAGTGAATGACTTTTCCAAGGGAGTGGGAGGAGATGGAAAACGGAAAGGGACCAAGAACTGAACCCTGAGGGATTCCCACAAGTTAGAATGTGTGAGGCAGAGGAGGAGCCTTCATAAGAGAAGGAAAGAAGGAGTAGCTAGAGATATAGGAGGAAAACCAGAAGACAGTATAAGTGAAGCCAAGATCAGATAATATTTTCAGTAGAAGAGGGGGTCCACAGTGACAAAGACAACTGAGGGGTCTGGGAGGTTTATGGTAAAGTAGAGGTCATTTTATTTGACAATAAGGAGATCACTGGTGATCTCTGAGAGGTAGGTTTCTGTGGAGTGAAGGGCAGGAAAACCAGAATAAAGAATGTCAAGAAGAGAACTGGAGGAGAGGAAGTGGAGCCAGTGTGTGTAGACAACTCCTTCAAGGTGTTTGGAAACAAATGTTAGGAGGGAGATGGGGTGATAACTGGAGGGGCCTGTGAGGCCAAGCAAAGGAGGGTTTTTTTAGGCTAGGGGATACAGAAGAATAAAGTGCATGGTCAGGTCATTAGGGGCAAGAGATAAAGCAGTGGGTAGGGGAAGGAACAGGAGATTTGAGGAGGGAGTTAAACATCAAACAACTAGCAAGGGCAGTGGGAATCAGTGTTAATAAATGTAGAAGGATAAAATTGCCAAACAGAGGAAAGGGCAGAGCTAAAGCAGATGAGGATACTATTGAGATGGAAAGGGTTGGCCTGATATACTGATTTCCACCAGCAGCTCTCCATGGCTTATGTACAGGTGAAAAAGGTACATACTGTGGTTGTGATCCAGGACTGTGTGTTAATGGCATGTGATCAGCAAAGGGAGAGGAGAGTGAGCAAATGAGTTGTTTTGAGTTGAGCAAGTGAGAGGATGGCACTGAGGTAGTCATTTTGTGCATCAAAGGAAGGTGGTTTGGGTATGGAGACTAAATAAGACATGATAATTTGAGAACATTGGTGTGGGTAAGAAGATTGGAGGTCTCTGAGGTACAACAGGACAAACTTGAGAGGATCAGATGTGTGGGAGAGAAGTCAGGTAACTATTATAACTAGGTATAAATATACCCACAGTCTAGTATTAATGACTGGGAGATTCTTCACAGATAAATTGTCTTCTCTAAGGTCAGGTTTACCATATATGTTGTTCATTTGTTCCACTGATTTAGTCATTCTTTTCTTTTGTTTCTATTCATTGCATATGGCATTTATTAAATTTTTCATTAGCTTGCCTTGCCAATAAATTGAAAGCTCTTTGGAGGCAAGGGATGGTGTCTCTTATTGTATGTTCCAAAGTGTAAGTTCCAAGTCTATGCAAAGTGGGAACAAGCTCCTCATCATAACCTTCCAACACAGAAGAAGAAATTTAAACTACTCACCCATATGTTTGTTCCTAGTGCTTAACTTGCTTCAAGTAACCACTTAATAGGATTGCTCCTATTTCATAAACATTAGTATCCACTTCGTTCATGTGCAAATTCTATAAATATTTCTAACTTTTCCTATTTCAATTATATTATTTATTTTGAAAGAAATATTCAAAATGAAATTGATATTATGGGGTGATTTTTTTTATTTTGAAAAAAATATTCAAAATGAAATCAATATTGTGGGGGTTCTAGGCGTGTATATGAATGTTACAGCATTCATTCCTAAGTTTGAATAATCGTATACTGGATTGTAGCTCAGAATATTTGCTTCATTGATGAAAGCAATAGAAAAACTAGCTTTCTAGGCAAACAAGAGGTAAAATACATTGATTGCAGAAAGGTGAGTTGCAGATTCTATTCCAGGATCTACTGTTGGATTGTTATAAGGCCATGATCAAGTCCAGTACTTTTTCTATGCCTCAGTTCCCTCCTCATAAAAACAAATTGCAACTCTTTCTTCCCACGCGAGTCATTTACCTATTAGACACAGCCCATAATGCCCATAGATATGCTGTTTGCTCCTATCTAGTCCCTTCTTCACTTGATAAAAACATGTTTGAAGGAGGATGTTTCAGGGAGAATGGAAGAGGACAGAGGGGTTAGCCCGTTACTTATTTTCACTGACAATTCTAATAATAATAATATCTATTGAGCACTTACTGTGTGCAAAACACTGTATTTAGCACTTGGGAGAGTACAATATAACATCAGACACATTCCCTGCCCACAGTGAGCTTACAGTCTAGAGGGGGAGACAGACATTAATATAAATAGAAAAATTACAGATATATATGGATATATACATATGTGCTGTGGAGAAGGGAGGGAGGATGAATGAAGGAACAAGTATGAGCAGTGCAAAAGGGAGTGGGAGAAAAGGAAAGAAGGGCTCAGTCAGGGAAGGCTCCCTGGAGGAGATGTGCCTTCAGTAAGGCTTTGAAGTGGGGTAGAGCAATTATCTGTCTGAAATGATGAGGAAGGGCATTTCGGGCCAGAGGTAAGATGTGGGCAAAGGTTGGCAGCGAGATAGAAGAGACTGAAGTGCAGTGAGAAGGTATGCACCAGAGGAACCAAGTGTGTGGGCTGGGTTATAGTAGCGGAGCGGTGAGGTAGGAGGGGGCAAGATGGTTAAGTACTTTAATTCTCACTGAATGAAGCTGTGACAAATATTAGCATGAAGGGGAGATTGAGACTAGTTGTACATTGAATATTCTTTTAATGTAGATCATATAAAAGCTCTCAAAATAAGAAATATAACAAGGCACATTGTGGCCATTCTGGTGGGGATATTATTTTTCCTAATAGGAATGAAGAAATTTGACAAAGTTTTATTTCTTTGAGATAGGCTTGGATTAGGCACCTGGTAATTCTGCATTCTATTTGCTACCTTAAAAAGTAGAGTTTTCTGGAGTTTTCTTTTATGACGGGTAAATGTCCTTTGAAAGGGACTCCAATGCTAGTATTTCCTCTGGTGCATAAACCATCAAGCTACATAATCAGCTTCCCTATGTTAACAACTTTCTTATTTAAACAAGTCAACAATAAGGTTCTCCTTGGTGTTAGCACCTGATATTTATTTGCAAAGATCTCATTGTCAGATGAAAACCTCCTGCCTCCTCTCCACTTCCACCCCTTCACAGTCTTTGTACCAACACACTCCCCTAGGCTTTTGCCATTACAGAATGCCCAGCTGGAGAGGGATTGGGAGGGGGAGGGGACCAACTCTATGAAAAAGAGGTGGGGAACATTCTTTGGGTGGGGCAGAGAATGACAGGTTCTGTCAAGGAGTTTACAATGGCTATCATTTGAATGATCAAAAAGAAGGGAAGCTCTATGGAGAGGATGAGTTTCCCCAGCTGTGAGGGTCTGCTAACAACAATGCCAATGACAACAAAATATTCAACAGCTTAGAAGAGACCCTGAACAAACTGGCACCTCTGAACAGGGTGCCCTCAGGAATGGGAACAATTTCCAGGCAAGCAGGCAAAGACTTTGGTCCTCTCCACCCATCTATTGTTTTTGGTTCCTTTTTTTCCTTTGGTTTTTTTTTGTTATTTTTTTGGTTTTAGTAGTCTCTATTCCGCATGCTTCTGTACCAGAATATTTGGAAATGAGAACAAATACTGCTGAAAAAAAGTGTTTATGAATAATGGAACATTTCAAATCCATCTGGTTTCTGAGACATTTTTTAGTTTCTTGCTACAGCCAATTATATAGCATGCTTGAGTGATAACTGGTTCTATCCTCAGGCTCATTCTGCTCTCTAATTTCTACATTGATAGTTGCTACCAACCTCTGAGGTTAGTAGCCATATGGTAGTCCAATATGGCACTTTATACTACACTTGTTATACGGTAGGCAATATTCTGGTGAACATAAATCCACATTGTAGTAGGCACTATAAAATAGGGGAGAAAAGTCTATGTTCCTTGAGAATTTGGGCTATTTGAGGTACTTTCAATTTCAAGGGAATATTTCATCTTTTTCTTTCATCCCTCATCAGTGTCAACTTGTTAACATAGGTCTTCTATATGAAAAAGCAGAAGTGACTTTTGCCAGGGGGTTAAAAAGATTATTCTGATAGAGGTCCCCACATGCTATTTTCAAATGGCCTTCATTTTCAGTATGGTTTTCTCTGTTATTGGAGCAGTTTCTCCTAAGTTGAAACTGACCTTCATATCACTAATCCCAGTATTCAGTGAGATGGTATTCAGGGGGGTAGTTTCCTTTGAAACTTTTTTTTTTTGGTGAATAAACATCTAAAGAGAACAGAATTTCAGGCTCTAATTTATAGGGAGCTGCAGTGAAGATAATCTTATAATTTTATCTGCCTCAAAGCACATATTCATTTCGGTATCATGTGCAGTGCTGGGCAGAGGGTTTTCAAAAAAAGAATCATAGCTAGATGGGTCTTCTTTGTGCCCTCAAACTGCTCAGAAAGAATCCCTAACTGCAGAAAACCGCCCACCCAGTAAAAAAGCCCAATTAGCAAATTCTTCCTTGCCCTGAGGGTCAATCCAGCCCAGCTTTTTCCCCCAGAGAATTTAAATCAAGGAGAAACTATGTATTTCTCAGTCAAGCTCAAATATGACTTCTTTCTCTGTCAGACTTCTTTCCATCTTGGGATTGCCTCTATCAGTGGGGACTATAGTTTTACAGTGTCTGAAAATATATAACCATTGGGGTTTTTTTCATTCCTTGTCCTGAAGGACATTTAAAGCAATTCACTTATCTCATTGGTGTAATGGACAGAGCAGAGGCCTAGGAATCAGAAGGTCATGGCTTCTAATCTCAGCTCTGCCACTTGTCTACTGGGTGACCTTGAACAAATCACTAACTTCTCTGGGCCTCAGTTACCTCATCAGTAAAATGAGGATCGAGACTTTGTGCTCTACGTGGGAGAGGGAGTGTCCAACCCCTTTTGCTTATATCCATCCCAATGCTTAGTACAGTGCCTGTCAGATAGTAAGCAATTAATAAATTCCACCATTATAGTCATTATTAATCATCTATGTATTTATTTATGATAGATATATACTGCATCCCTACCTGTGTAACAGAATGCAGATGCCTTGAAAATTGTTATTCATATGTGTGCTCAGGGCTAGAAAAACATCAGGGTGGGTTTAAAGGAAATTGGTCAGTGGCACAAATGAAAAAAAGGCATGTTGTTCCTATTTATTCCCCTTTCTTTTTGGTTTTCACCAAAATCTGTGTGGGGAAGTAGTAGGGAAGAAGTTGTTGAGTTGGCTGATGACAAATTATTACCCAGAGACAGGCAATCCGCAGAACATCAGCCCTAGACTGTAAGTCTGAAGTAGGGAGGTTAGCATTCTGGTATTTGTGCAAATTATGATAATTATAATGATAACAATATTATTATTTTGCTTTTAAATACTTTCTGTATGTCGAGCACTGTTCTAAATGCTGGGGTAGATACAAGTTAATCAGGTCAGACACAGTCCCTGTCCCACCTGGGTCTAACAGTCTCAATCCCCATTTTATAAACAAGTAACTGAGGCACAGAGAAATGAAATCATTTGCCCAAGGTCACACAGTAGACTGGTGGCAGAGCCAGGATTAGAACCCATGATCTTCAGCGTGGCTTAGTTGAAAGAACATGGGCTTGGGAGTCAGAAGTCGTCGGCTCTAATCCCAGCTCCGCCACTTGTCAGCTGTGTGACTTTGGGCAAGTCACAACTTCTCTGTGCCAGTTTCCTCATCTGTAAAATGGGGATTAAGACTGTGAGCCCCACGTGGGACATCCTGATAACCCTGTATCTACCCCAAAGCTTAGAACAGTGGCTGGCACATAAGCACTTAACAAATACTACTACTATTATTATTATTATGACTCCTAGGCCCCTGCTCTATCCACTATACCATGCTACTTCTCACTACACCAAGCTGCAAATGGTATCTAGTTTATGCAGTATTTTTCACATTACGTGCAAAGATGAAAACATGCAATTAGTCCGAGGGCAACTGAAGCAACATTGGTTACAACATACCTTTGATCTGTGGATCATTTTAAAGAATGCGCAATAGCAGGAACCCAATAGGGTTGTGGTACAAGGAGAAGAAATGGTGAAACATCAAACAGTGTGATTGTGTGTGTGCATATGTTAGGTAGCTCTCTAATAAAACCTTTCCCAATATATTTTCCTAAACTAGGACTGAGACTTCTGAATTTCTCACTTTGCATTGAATATTGAGTAAATTTATCAGAGGTTATGGAACCCTATTCCAGTACATTCCCAGAAAGAGGAAAATCTCATATCAGTATATTTGAGACTTAAAATAAGTGTAAGTAAGGTATGAATGATGAAATGCCTGCTAGGGAGGAAAATCAGGTAAAATGTGCAAGTATCTGAAGAAATCTTCTCCCTCTTGGCCTAAAGAAGCAAATTCCCCTTTTGTTAAGTGAAATGAACTTATATGGTTTTAATTTATTTGACCTGGGGTTCTGCTTTGTTAAGAGTTGACATGTACTGTGATTGACCTCTAGCCTCCAATGGACAAGCTGCTTGGCCTGTGAGAAACAGTGTAGCCTAATGGAATGAGAATAGGCCTGGGAATCAGATGACCTGTGTTCTAATCCTGGACCTGCCAATTGCCTGCAGTGTGACCTTTTCTGTGCCTCACTTCCTCATCAGTAATATGGGCATTCAATACCCGTTTTCCAACCCCCTTAGACTGTAAACCCCTTGTGGAACAGGAACCATGTCTCATCTGATGAACTTGTATGTACTTCAGACCTTTATACGGTGCTTGGTAGTAAGTGCTTAACAAATGCCATTATTATTAATGGCAAGACTGATTTCACTGACAACTAAGAAAAATGTCCACATATCACCAACACATTTTGGCATATTCTGCCATATTGCTAGTAAATAATGAACAAATAGCTATGGGCATGTTAGATATAATGAAAAGCATATAGATTTGATCCCAGAACATGGACAACACACCCCACAGCTTTACTGGCATTGAAACCCCAGTTCACAAAACTCTGTTGAACAGAGATTTCCAGCCCAATATTGCCAAGGGATTTGGATGTCTCTTTCTTTTTTTTTTTTTGATGATTCAGTAATCACACTTGCTGCATAACTCGTAAGCAGGGAATAGATCTATCGAATCTGTTATACTGTGCTCTCCCAAGCACTTAGTACAGAGCTCTGCACACCATAAGTGCTCAATAAATACCAGTGAATGATTAAAAAGGTAGGTAAAAACCTAAGAATTACAATATGCCTGATAAATAATCAAGTATTGCTGATTGATTGTGGTAAATCCCACAGAAAATGCAAGAAAGGGAAGTGTTCCCTTTGTAGGACTGTCACTCTTCAACAACCTTCTTTTAGAAAACTGGGATTGCTTGCTGAGTCAAGGAGCTACTGGCTGTGCCATGGTCAGGGTTGCCCATTCCAACCACTTACCTTTGTCTTCTTCCAGGTCCTAAATTCATCTCTTCCTGTTCCCATTCTCTGCTATCCCAGTGTCAACCACCTCACTTTGAATGCTTCTCAAGTATCTTGATATATTCAAGCTAGCTGCTCATACCCACTTCATATTGAAATAAGGCAAACCACATTTGTGTTTATGTGAAGCTAGGAAAAAAAAAATGGGTTTTCAGCTCAAGCCCTGTGATCCTTATTAAGAGTTCCCAGTCACAATTGGGCAAGGGTCCTGTTTGGTCACCTGTTTGAGTTTGTGGTGATTAGGCAGTTCACTTTCTTGTGTGAGCTGCCTCATTGCCCTGAATGAGACATGTGATAAGACTGCTGATGACAGAGAAGAGAGTCATTCTTGACTTCCTATCCCATCAGCCTGTTGAGACTCCAAGAACTAACTCTCTCTCCCCACCCTCTACCCCTTCATATCCAGGGCAGTAGTAGGGGGAAAAGAATGGAGTACAGAAATGGGTCTAGAACTAGTGGCTCATAATGATAGGGGTATTTGTTTACACTGATTATATGCCAGGTTCAGTACTAAACACTTGGGTAGATATAAGATAATCAATTCAGTCACAGTTTCTATATAACATGGAACTCACAGACTTAGAGTAGGAAAGAGCAGGTATTTAATTCCTATTTCACACATGAGGAAGTTGAGAGACACAGAAACTAAATTACTTGCCCAAGGTTAAATAAAAGGGGAGGGGGAATTAGAACCCAGGCCCAAGTTCTTCTTTTACTAAGCCACACATGACATTTCCAGGAACTCCTTGGCAATTAACACATCCTCCTCACTGTAAGTGTTTATAAGGGGCTAAGTGTATAACATGTCCTGTGTAGAATTATGACCAAAAGGAACAAATTCATTCAGGAAAAATGCACACCCCTATTGTAAACAGTTAATAGGATTTAACTGGAAACATTTGAAACAAATGGGAGTTTCCTAAGAGTCAAACTGACTAATTTCCTTAAAATGTTTTGGAGAAAAAAGTGTTTTTTTAATGTAAAAAATAAACTTAAGTGTATGAGTATGTGTTTCTTTGAATGCATGTCCAAAATTTGTACCACATGCCTTTGCCCTCATGTTCCCATTCACTTAGATCCCTTAGATAATCAACCTTTAGTAACAATCCTGGAATGCATTTTGGAAAAGCACTTTTTGACTTTGGGATATAAGAGTTTTGCTGGTGCTCTACTGTTCACACATTTCCGTTCCCCTACCCTTCTGCTGAGATTGTAATGACCTGCTTTTTGGGTTCAAAGTATATTGACAGGTGATCCATAGCACTACCATTTCTAAGTTTGACTGTGTTTTATGGTTAGATTCTTCTACCTTAGGGAACATTCTCAAGCCAAGACACCTGATATCATATTTTCCTCTTCTGAAGGAAGCCACCCAGGCAGTGGAGGAATGTGATGCATGAATAATACAGAGTTGAAGCAGAAAACGAATTTGTTTTAAGCAATTCCAGTGGAAAGGAATTAGCAGCAAAACTGAAAAGTGTCATATGCCAATAAGAGGAAAAGTGACTCAAAGTGACACCCTGTAATAATATAATTGAATTAGGTTGAAATTGCCTAAGTCAGAAAGCAAGGAAAGGAAGAATCCAGTAGGCCCTGTGACATGAGCAGCCTCGTTAAGTGGGATATGGTCACCAGGAGAAAGAATCTCGTTGCTGCCTTCCTTTCATCTATAATTAGGCAGAGAAAGTACCATAGGCCATGTCAAGCCATTTGAGCACTTAAATAAAGGAGCACTTTTGCTGAATCATCAGCGCTCAATACCTACTTTTTTTTTCCCTGTTGAAAAAGGGAAAGAGAAGGGAACTTTCTGAAACCGTCATCTATGGGAAATCCTCAATCTTTCAGAATGCAACAGCATGTGAATCCTGTCTCCTCCCTCTTCCTTAAATTAATCAATCAATCAAATTTATTGAGACCATATAGTGCAGAGCACTGTACTAACCACTTGGAAGACTATCATTCATTGATTTAATCACATTTATTGAGGCACTTACTGAGTGCACAGCACTGTACTAAGCACTTGGGAGAGTACAAAGCAACAATAAACAGATACATTCCCTGCCCACAGTGAGTTTCCAGTTCAAGGGTGGGGGTACAGACATGCATATAAATAAATAAATTACAGATATGTACATAAGTGTTGTGGGGCTGGGAGCAGGGGAATAAATAAAGAGGGAGCAAGTCGGGGTGACACAGAATGGAGTGGGAGAAGAGGAAAGGGAGGCTTAGTCAGGAAAGGCCTATTGGAGGAGAAGGGGGGTAGAGTAATTATCTCTCAGAGTTGAGGAGGGAGGGGGTTCCAGGCTAGAGGCAGGATGTGGGTGAGGAGTCGGCGACAAGATAGATGAGATTGAGGCACAGAAAGAATAATAATAATAATAATGTTGGTATTTGTTAAGTGCTTACTATGTGCAGAGCACTGTTCTAAGCATTGGGGTAGATACAGGGTAATTAGGCTCACAGCTAATCCTCATTTTACAGATGAGGTAACTGAGGCACTGAGAAATTAAATAACTTGCCCACAGTCACACAGCTGACAAGTGGCAGATCCAGGATTGGAACCCATGACCTCTAACTCCCAAGCCTGGGCTCTTTACACTTAGCCATGCTACTTCTCAAGTAGCATTTAGAGGAGTGAAGTTTGTGGGCTGGGTTGGTAGACATAGTCCCTTAAAACTCAACTTGTTCACCTTATGTATTTTTCAAAAGGAGCAAATCCTCTCCACAGACGGGATGCCAAAAAGTAGTTGCTGATTAATACATTTTATTTTTTGTTTTCATTTTATTCTCCCTTCATTTCAACATCTTGGACCAAATACTAATTTGATACCATACTTAACTTTGAGAAGGGCCAAGCTGTTTTGAAAATGTAAGATGCAGAGATCATGGACAGAGTATAACATATCTAACATAGCTGCCAAAACACAGCACTGCATGTTGAGAAATAAATGAAAAAAAAACAAACCAAAACACAAGATAGTCTAAGTTGGTGTTATACAAGTCAAGGTACTGAAAACATAGTTAACATAATGCACACCATGTATGAACTCCATAAGAATACTACGTTTTAAATGGTACATGGCTCAGAAACGTTTAGGTAAATTAGATGGTTTTAAGAGAAATTTGATCCTCAAAGCTATGATAAAAATTGCACCTGTCACTTCTAGTATTTTCCTTTTTTAAAAAATCACTAAACAGGAGAATTTGAAATTAATAAGCATTCCAGTATTATGAAGTATGAAGTAATAATAATAATAATGATGGTACTTAAGTGCTTACTATGTGCCAAGCACTGTTCTAAGTGCTGGGATAGATACAAGTTAATCAAGTTGGATATAGTCCCTGTTCCAGATGGTGCTCCCAGTCTTAATCCCCATTTTACAGATCAGGTAACTGAGGCCCAAAGAAGTTAAGTGACTTGCCCAAGGTCACACAGCAGACATATGGCGGAGCTTGGATTAGAACCCAGCTCCTTCTGACTCCCAGGCCCATGCTCTATCCATTAAAGGACACTGCTTCCCATTATGATTCTTGGCTGTTAGTGATACAGATGTGCTGGAAAACAGAGTCTCTGCCATGTTCTGGATCTCTTTCTAAGCATAAAATTGATACTTTGATGGAAGTACTTTGAGAATGAAAAACACTACAATAGCTCCTTTGATGCTAGCTGTATGGGACAGCTGGTCTCCAGATCGCAATGACTGAGAGGTCATCTTTCAGCTCCTCTAGGTCAATCACATTTACTGAGCACTATTGTGTGCAGCACACTGCACTAAGCACTTTGGAGAATACGATATAATAATAGAAAACACGTTCCCTGCCAAACAAAAAGTGGCAGAGGACTAAGGACTGAGCAAAAACTTCCTTTCTGAACTGCTTCATAGGGTCTTCCATGTTGTTCCTGAACTTCAGATTCCAGGACCCTTCTTCACTATGGACCTTCACCTTCTCTTGTACAGTGTAGCCACTTAATCAGTGTGACTCGTGATTATTGATTGGCACTGGGATTCTTCCCCACACAGCACCTATCAGCACCCATTCACCTTCCCAGTCTAGATGTCACTTCCTGGAGAAAATTTTTTCCTTGGTTCTTCAGAGAATTGGTTGTCTGTATTCAAACACCATTGGCTACAGAGAACTCTGATCAAGAGTTCATTCATTCATTCATTCAATCGTATTTATTGAGTGCTTACTGTTGTCTCTTTTGCTTTGTGCTTTTTGGAGCAAGCCAGCACCAGTAGCTAAATTGGAATCTGGCAGTTACTGACCTCCTGAGTCCCCAGTCCTAACTGGGGCGGATCATAGTGTGGGCATCCTCTGTCGCACCAGGTCTAAACTAGCTGGTGTCCTCTGCAGAGCAGCTTCAAAGGATCCCAGTTCAGTCTGGGTTCTTATAACCTTTCACAGATGTGTGCATGCTTAGTGCTGCCACATCCTAGCTCGTAATAGTCCATACGCTGGGGTGACCTAGAATACTTCCCCTAAGCATATAAGCCATACTAGACCACCGATTGAGCAATTCAAGAGCCCGTGCTTTTGGCACAAACTCTTGAAAATACCTCATTTGGGTGGATAGAAAGTCACACTTGGCCCCTCCACTTAAATGAGCACTCTAGACTCCAAAATCATCTCTCTTTTCCAAACAGATTTGGTCCCAGAAGGGACCTGGGTGGTAAATGTATTGATGGATGCTATACCCAAAAATATGGTCATTAAAAATGGTCCACTTCAGTTCATCAATTCCAATATTTCAGGCACCCTCAAATGATTGAGTTTTGTTCTCCATATTGATCATATTAGTTGTAAAATTATCAATACTCTCCTTCCTTCAGGGATGTGATTGCATAACTCATGTCTTTCTCTAGGGGAAGCACCATGTTAGGGATGATGATAATAGCAATAATAATAATGTGTGGTATTGGTGAGGCACTTATTATATGCTCAAAACTATTTTGAATGATGGGTTAGAGACACATTATTCAGGTCAGATATAGTCTCTGTCCCTCATGGGGCCCACACTCTAAATAGGAGGGAGAACAGCTATTTGATCCCTATTCCTCAGTTGTGGAAACTGAGGCACAGAGACTAATGATGGTATTTGTTAAGTGCTTACTATGAGCCAAGCATTGTATTGACTGGGGTAGATGCAATCCAATTAGATCCAATTCAATCCAGTCCTATCATACTGGGCTCATAGAAAGGTAAGTGACTTGTCCAAGGTCCCACAGCAAGAGATTAATAATAATAATAATAATGTTGGTATTTGTTAAGCGCTTACTATGTGCCGAGCACTGTTCTAAGCGCTGGGGTAGACACAGGGGAATCAGGTTGTCCCACGTGGGGCTCACAGTCTTAATCCCCATTTTACAGATGAAGGAACTGAGGCACTGAGAAGTTAAGTGACTTGCCCAAAGTCACACAGCTGACAAGGGGTGGAGCTGGGATTCGAACCCATTGACCCCTGACTCCAAAGCCCGTGCTCTTTCCAGTGAGCCACACTGCTCACCAAGAGATTGGTGGAACCAGGCATGAAACCCACACCATCTGACTCCCAGGCCAACGTTCTTTCCAGTAGACCGGACTGCATTTCCAGTAGACCGGACTGCATCTCCAGTAGGTGAACAATCCCCTAACCTATGGCTTCAAGTCACAAAAACATGATAAGAATATGAAGCTTCAAGGATTTTGATTTTGTCCTCCTCATCTAATAGCACAATGCCAAGGCACAGAGACACATTGGGAAGAATGCTGGATGCTGGCCAAGAGATTATTGTACCACTGTGCAACTCCATCACATGGACATTTTTCTCCACTACTTGTGTTATAAAACAAGTGGGCCTGGGGCTGCCTTTGGATTACAGCCCCTTGAAGTGATAAACACGCTGTTTCACTGAGATTTGCCCCAGGAGATAAACATTTCCGATGGATTTTTCTGACAAAGCCAAGAAAGCTAATAATTGCAATGTCAGGGGGTGGGGAGAAAGGGAAAACAGATTCAGTTTGATCCCCTAAGAGGGGAAGGAACAAAAGGGAGAGTCAGATTCGTGAGCATGAATTTGTCCTAGTTCTTTGAGGATTCTTTGACGAAGCACATCCGCTTGGTATAAATAAAGGCAGTGGACAGTAATTTGCATGGATTAGGGTTGTTAACATTTATCAATTGCTGGGTTTTAAAGAACTCCCCAATTCTTGATAGGAGAATCTCTTTGTAGTGAAGGATTGATGGTGGGAGTGAAAGAATCTGATGAATTTAAAGCTACAGATGAGAGAAAGCAAAGCCATCCAGATCTAAACTGAGATACCATTAGTAGATGCCATAAATCACATGGTGTTTATAGTGAGGATACAGTTGAATTACCATCTGGTCTTTTTAACCTCGACATTTATTTCCGAACCTTCCTCTAATATTGAAAGTAAACTTAACCCTTCCTTTCATCTCTAGCACATTGTTTCCACGCCAGTTCTCGTTGAAGCTGAATGATCTGAGTTCTGACAGGGATGGAATGTGTCAAAAGTGGCATGAGGTTAGAAGGACTCTAGTGTTTCTTGCATAAGACTAAGATATCAAAGAAAAAAATAAATAAATTTCAGCCTGAACAACATTAACGGAAAAAGATTTAAAATGAAGTCAGAGAAAAGAGGAGAAAGTGGGTGGGGTCTGATTGTTTCAATTTAGGTTAAAAATGTGGACAGTTTAGACATTATTTACTATAAGCACCCTGCTGAAGCACCAGATATATTTTCTAAATCTGGTGGTTTGTCATTAAGAACAGATAAATTCAAGAAATGTATATCATTTTGTCAATAAACTGGTAAGATGACCCAGGCGAACTTTTAAATTCTGTTAAGCAGTTCTCCAAAACTGGATACTGTACTTGCAACCTTTTTATTTTTCATTTATTAAATGGTCTTCGGCTATGTTAACAAAATATTCAGAAAGGGGCTCACTTTATTGATTTCTGTCCCTCTATTCAAGGTAAAGCACTACTGGATCTCTCAAAAAAACTTCATATAGATTTTTCTTATGGTATTTGTTAAGCACTTGCTATATGCCAGACACCGTACTAAGCACTGGGCAGTTACAAGCTAATCAGGTTGGACACAGTTCATGTCCCACATGGGTTCACAGTCTTAATCCCCATTTTACAGTTGAAGGAATTGAAGCCCAGAGAAATCGAGTGACTTGCCCAGTGTCACACAGCAGAAAAGTGGCAGAGCCAGGATTAGAACCTAGGTTCTTCTGACTCCCAGGTCCATGTTCTTTCCATCCATTTCTTTCCACTAGGCTCTGCTACTTCTCTTGCTTGCTGCCATATGATTAACCTAGAAAGGTCTCTATTAGTTCTTCTGCTTTCTTATCAATAAATCATATGGATATATCACTGGCCAGTGAATAGGTATTAAGAAGAAACCTACAAGGTTGGCAGGTTTCAAAATTAAGCTGTAATTCACAGAAGGAAAGGGATCATTTAGGAGCAGGGGACTGTTTCCTTATGTCTCCACTCCACCCACGCCCCCTCTCCACCCACCTGTCCCTTTCCCTGAGATGGTCCTTTTATCTGAACTGTACTTCCCAGGCACTTAGTACAGTGCTCTGCACACAGTAAGTGCTCAATAAACACAACTGAATCAATGAATGAATGACTTTGGTCATTCCCACTGTGTTTCTACCCACACTTGAAAATGGAACCATTGCCTCCTGGCACTCTGCTAAAAAGTGATGTGAAGACAAGTAAAATCAATTCTCTTCCTCTTTATCTTTCTCACTCTTTGGCTCCCTATTTATCCCATCTCCCTGTTTTCCCTCTGTCTCTCCCTCTTGGACCCTCACCCTCCCTCTGTATATTTCTATCTCTACTTTGCTATAGAGAACAAGAGGTAGAGGAAGAGCTGGACCATGTCTGCATGTCCCTGCCCTGACTTTAACCCCTCTCACAGCTGTCACTAGGGGTGAGAAACATGCTGACCTCTGAGAGCCATAAAATCGTCAGGGAGCCAGAGGATAGTAGTGGTGTGTTTCTTGTGAGACCTAACATTGCCCAACATCAGTCCCAGGGGAGGTGGAAACATCCTAATGGAGGGAGCATAGATTTAAGGATGAAACTGCTCCTCTTTAATCTCTCCAACACTCATGCATAGCAACTTTTAGAAAAGTGATGACCCTACCTCTAAACCTTTTACACTCTCTGCCATTATCCCCGTCAGTCCTCCTGCTTTTGCATCAGACCTCCTTATCCTTGTTTGTGCCCCTACTCTTTCCCTAGGGGCTAACACTGCTATGCTTTACTTCCCAAGTCGCCCTGATAGGTCCAAACTCTATAAGTGAGTTTGGTCCTCTTCCCTGCTCCTCTTTCTCTTCCCTCACCTCCTACTTGGGCTCCTGCTTTGGCAACACCCTCTAAATTAATCAGAATACATAGTGGTGACCCAAGTGGGAGACAAATACACTACCAATTCAAAATATTAATTTGCCAGAAAAATAAGATGTCGACTGACAGAAAATCAGGGAAACAATCTCAAACTTCCTACTTCCAGGGGAGTTCTTTCCTTTTTCATTTTTATTTCCAGGAGAGCAATGACTGAACCTCAAAAGAATAGGATGAATAAAAATGTTAATCCTATTTCCTTAGTATGGAATCTGGCCAGTGATTGGGATAAGTCTGGGAATGCTTAGTTCCTGTGCACCCATTGCAAGGTCAGGGAGGTTTTTTGCATTGATTTCTCTTGCATCACCTATTGGTGAGTCAGTCTGAAAGTTAACAAGGAATTGAGGGATTGGCTGTTGTCTCAGATGGAATAAGAATGGAGGAGGGAAAAGATTGTCAGACATGGTAGGAGGGTGGGCTATTGATTTAGCTTGCTCCCTAAAACTGCTGTTACTTCATGATTAATATTTCCTTCAGAGGTTCAGTCTTTCCAATTTGAATTGTGATCCTGGGTTTTGTTTTTTGTGAAGGGGAGTTGATATTATATAGAAAAAAAATTCCCCCAAATCTTAAAACAAGTTCAATTTAAGTGAGTTTAAGTAATTTGCAATTTTAGTCTGATTTTCTCTGAGATCACTCACTCAGCTGTCACTATCAACTAACTGGTTCATCAGAATTGATATGAATAATGGATGTTTATGGTTTTTGTTAATTATTCACAATGTGTCAGGCACTGTACTAAGTGCTGGGATAGATACAAGTTAATCAGGTTGGACACCATCCTTGTCCCACATAGGGTTCACTATCTTAATCCCCATTTTCCAGATGAGGTAAATGAGGCACAGAGAAGTTGAAGTGATTTACCCAATGTCACAGAGCAGAGAGGTAGCAGAGCCAGGATTAGAACTCATCATTCTGACTCCCACAAACTGTACTGTACTGTAGCCCAAGTAACTACCAGTTATAAGAATGGGGAAATTTTGGATGACAATTTTGTGAAAATTGGAACGGAAGAGAGTATTGAGATTAATGTCATTTTAGAAAGAAATTCTGAGCTGGGGTTCCCTTTTTTTCTTTATTTCATTTCTCCATGTTTCCCCCTTACAAGCAAGTATCACTTAGCTATGAAACTTGTCTGTTGATGCCCTGAAGAGACTTCATCCTACGTGGGACCCAACACACACTTATCACTTATCCTCTTTTGTCCAAGGACTTTCTTTAGAAAAAATGTTTCTTAACTGCTCGAAAAGGTTGTCTTGATAAGTTTCTTTGTGTCATTGTATCTTTCAATTTGAGTTGAAGGTTTTTTACCCAGCCCTTATTATAGATGACCTAACATTTTGCTCCAATGCTGATGCCAGAATCCTTTCTCTCTAGTTACTGGCAACATTGCTGCCATTTCCTATCTTTCTTCTTCCTGAATTTACCTAACCCAAAGCTCCAAGCTTTTGTTGAAATGATTTTCTCCCTTCCGCCCTTATGTGCCGGGTGTCACATTATCTGCGAAAGGTTTCAACCAACTTCCTCTGACTTTGGACACAGGAAGGGGAAATGAACCGGAGTGAAGTTACTGATTTGATTCTAGAGGTCAAAGGTCTTGGGAGGGTAAATGCAGATTTTCAAAAGCTCTTGAGCCAGTGTGTTTTGTAATTGACAATTACTTTGGCTACGGTGTCAAAAACAATTTTCATAACATGACAAAATTAGCTAAGTGACAATAAGAAGTCAGAGAAGCCTGTCAAATTTGTATCTGTGAATGGACATAAATGTGTGTGCCCACACACAAATTCATGCATTATAAACACATATACTGTACCTTTATACATTCATGTACACATTCACACAGTACAGTTTCCTAAAGGGGAATGACACTTTCAGTGATAGTCTGTGGTAACCATTTAGACAGCAAAAGGGCTTTTTGTTTCCCCTGCTCATTTTAATCTTTCTCTTATAGCTTAAACAGTCAATTAAATGTATGATCTTCCAGTTTCATTTCTGAAAACCAAAGTATAAGAATTAGAAATGCAAATGCCTGAATTAAGACCAACACAACATATTTTTATAAAGCCAAATGATGTTACGTCTCCCAGGATACCTGGAGGTGGACCAGAATAAGTTGATTAAGCCAAATGCAAATACATCTAGGGTTAGCGTCTGCCACACCTGCCATACCTTTCAAAGTCAGTCCACGCTGGATATTAAAATAAATGAGGAATTTTCTTTGAAAAAGGAGAGTAGGAAAATCCTGAGAGAAGTTTGGGGGATGACAAAGCAATCGCACCACTTGAGGGAGACTGAAGCTGAGAAAAGCAAGATCCGGAAATGCTAGAGAGCACAAAAGGGCCCAGAAGAACTTCTCCCCCCCTTGCCTGCTTACAGTGGATAAAGGTTTTATTTTTCCTTTTGAGGGGGAAATGGCAAAATTGACTCGCCACTTTGGCAATAATAACACAGTTCTCATTATTGTCATCATCTTCATCATCACCAATCTCATCCTCGCCATCAGTATTTATTGAGTGTCTACTGTGTGCAGCATGATATTAAGCCCTTGGGAACGTTCAATAAAAGCATAAGCCCTGGTCCCTGCCTCTGAGGACCTTATAATCGAATAGGTTACTCCCTGTAACAAGCAATAGTATTTAGGTCATGTGAAACAATACAAAAGCAGATAAACAGGTGAACTTACAATGCCAGAGAAAATCCTAGACATAGAGAAGTATGACTAAGGAAGAGATACATAAAGTCATCCAATTTAATTAATAAAAGTTTTTAGGGAAAGAGACACATGCATCCTAGATCTGCATTACTTATCTCAAGTCCAAGAAGACATGCTGCAGCTGTCATTTCCTTTAACATAGAGTTCTGCACTGTGACAGAGCAGCAGCATGGCTTCTGAAATTTAGAAATTTCATGTTTGGGGTACTTGTGGCAGTGGCTGCAATGACTGTTGGAGACTGAACAGCTCTGTCTGGGCAAAGAGGAGCAGAAAAAAGTAGCTAGGGGAAGCAGCATGGAGAGGTAGATAGAGCATGGTCTTGAGAGCCAGAAGGTGATAGGTTCTAATCCTGGCTCCACCTCTTGTCTGCTGTATGGCCTTGGGCAAGTAACTTCACTTCTCTGTGCCTCAGATACCTCATTGGTAAAATGGGGATTAAGACGACAAGTCCAATGCAGGACAGGGACTGTGTCTAACCTGATTTGCTTGTATCCACCCCAACATTTAGTACAGTACCTGGCATAGAAAGTGCTTAACAAATACCACAATTACTGTTATCATTACATTTATTATCATTACACTTATTTCATGCTATATTGTATTTTGTTTTGCCTTCCTTGTGTTTCTGGTCTCCAAACCCATATTCTTAGATTGGGAACAGCCTCGTGAAGCCCAGGGACCCTGTCTGTTTTTAATCCATGTATTTTTTTCCCTGCACTTAGTATAGTGTTTTGCAGAGTAACCCACTGCTGCTACTACTACTAGCATTAATATCATTAATTTTATCATTAGTATTCTACTCTTCTACTAGCAGAATTAGCTATGTTTCACTTGGAATTCAGAAGAACTGGGATGATGAAGTCTCCTTTTTCATTTCTTTTAATGGTCTTTGTTAAGCACTTAACTATGTGCCAGACACTATATTAAGCACTGGGGTAGATATAAGCTACTTAGGTTGGATTCAGTTCATGTTCCACATAAGGCTCACAGTCTTAATCCCAATTTAATGGATGAGGTAACTGAGGCACAGAGAAGTTAAGTGAGTTGTCCAAGGTCACACAGCAGACAAGTGGCAGAACTGGGATTTTAACCCAGGTCTCCTGACTCCCAAATCTGTGTCCTTTCCACTGCTAGTCCGTATGGCTTCTCTGAGTCTTTCATCATAAATGGCTGATGAACTTCAGCCCATTAATTCTCAGGCATTCCAACGAGTCATATTCCTGTTGGAACAGTGGCTATATCAAGAAAATAGTCAGCCAGGAGGGTAGCACATAGCAAAGTGCATAAGGAAGTTTTTACATTCAAAAATCTCTTTAGGGTTAAAGTGAGCACATTGTGAAGCAGCTTGAGGCTTTGTCAAAGAGTTATAGACCAGAAGCAGAGAAGCCACCTTGATAGTCATTGTGGTCTTCCCTACTCATGTTGGCCATTTATTTTTTGTTTCCAGGATTCCTTCTTAGTGCAGCACAAGCGGCTTTTCAATCAGAAAATTTTCCTGCAGATGCCAGGACTCCAGCAAGTATTTTCCAGCTTCTGGTGATTTAATTCCCGTACCACATTGATATGACTTTGAGGGATAGAGATAGAAACATCATCAGAAGGAGACCAAGATACACACAACTCATAGCTGCACACAAATTCCTTAGAGTAGATATTCTCCTTGAATGCAGAAGCATCCATGGAAGGAACATGTCTTTTAATGCCTTGCCTCCAACTCTAGACTGTAAGCTTTCCGTGGGTGTCTACTTGCTCCACTGTATTGTACTCTCCTAATCGCTTAATACAGTGCTCTGCACATTGTAAGCACTCAATAAATACTATGGAATGCTGGATTGATTGGGAAGAAGCAGCATGACCTAATGGATAGACCATGGGTCTGGGAGTCAGAAGGACCTTGGTTCTAATTCCGCCTCTGACACTTATCTGCTCTCTGACTTTGGGCAAGTCACTTAACTTCTCTGTGCCTCAGTTATGTCATATGTAAAATGGGGATTAAGACTGTGATCCCCACGTGGAACATGAACTGACTCTAACCTGATTAGCATGCATTTAACTTCAGCTCTTATTCTAGTGTCTGGCATATTGTAAGTGCTTAATAAATACTATAAAAAAGGTTAAGAAGTAAGAAAGGAAAGTTCAGTTCCTGCACTCACTTGACTCCATCATAATCGTTGTTTGGGCTTTTCAAATTATTTTGGGGCCAGAACCTGGTGGGCATGAGGACTTTATAAAGATAAAACATCTTAGGGATGATGGAGCTGGCAAATTTTTTTTTCTCCTACTGCTACTGCTTCACTCCTCAGAGACTCCATTAACCTATAAACTATGCTGTTTAGTTTGCTTGAGGGAAGGTGGGATGGGACCCACTCTCTAGCAATGAGTGATATGACAAAGTTGCTTTTCAAAGAGGAAGGGAGGCATAAGAGTAAATTCATCCTCTAGATTATAAACTCATGGTGGGCAGAGAATGTGTCTGCTAATTCTGTTGTATTGCACCCTCCCAAGTGCTTAGTACTATGCTCTGAACATTGTAAGCATTCACTAAATGCCACTGATTGAATGATGGAGCATGTGGTGCAAGTATTTCTGCCCATGCTGAGTCCACTGAACACTGAACCTTGGAGGGGGGTGGGGGAGCAGGATGATAGCTATCCCATTACATTTATATATTATAGAGTTGATCTTTGATAATAATAATAATTGAGATATGTATTGTACTCCCCCAAGCTCTTAATACAGTGCTCTACACACAGCAAGTGTTCAATAAGTATGATTGATGTATTGATTGATTATTTCCCCATCTAGACTGTGAGAGATTAATAATAATAATAAAAATATTGGTATTTGTTAAGCACTTACTACATGCCAAGCACTATTCTAAGTGCTGGGGTAGATGCAAGGTAATCAGGTTGTCCCAAGTGGGCGTCACAGTCTTAATCCCCACTTTACAGATGAGGTAACTGAGACACAGAGAAGTTAAATGACTTGCCCAAGGTCACACAGCAGACAAGCGGCAGAAACGAGATTAGAACCCAGGTCCTTCTGACTCCCAGGCCCATGGTCTATCAACTAGGGAATGCTTCTTCTCTATCAAAAGAAATAAATACCTTAGAAATACAATGGAAATGAAAGATACAGTCCCTGCCCTTAAAAGGCTTACAATTAAGCCTTAAGATTTAAGACTGTGAGCCCTATGTGGGACGGGGACTGTGTCCAACCCAATTATCTTGTATCTACCCCTGCTCTTAGAACAGTGCCTGGCACATAGTAAGCGCTTAACAAATACCACAATTATTATTATTATCATTATTATTATTTTCCCACAAACCTAGTTCAGTGCTCTGGTCAGAGTAGTTGCTCCATAAATGCTGAGTGCCAATGAAATTAGGTCCATTCCATCCACTGTAATACCTAACTGCAGGACGACTGGTATACAGATATAATGACCTCTTAATATAAGCAGCTGCTGCTACCTACAGTGGAAATGATCACTGTGAAAAGAATAATAATGCTATCATTCTAAATGATTTTGTCCTTTTGTTACTTTGAAGATTATAGACAAAAACCTCAATTCCTGTCCATTATGGTTTACCTTGGAGAACCTGTTGAACTGCTGATATGATAGAAGAAAATGAATACATCAACAACAAAAAACCCACTTCCTATAGGTCATTCCCTCTACCTAGCAATTTGGTTTATGTATGCATTTAGAGTAAGTTCTCTGAGGAGTATCCTGCAGTAATTTCTCAGCAAGTGTGAACAAACTCATTAACAGCTCCTTTACTAGAATGATAAGTTGTTTTTTAATGAAGGGAAAAATAAATACCTATACTAAAAGCCTTCATCACTAGAAGTTGCAGAGCATTCTTAAGGAACTCATCCTATTGTACAAGGAATTTTTGTGAAAAGCCTTTAAACAACATGCAATGATTTGTTTCAGAGTCCTTCAAGATGCTGAAAGGTACAGGAATATCATTTGTCATGTCTACTGGAAACCTGAAAAGCAAGGTTGGGAAAATTGGTGCCTCTGAAGTAAGGGTTGACCCCAAATTCCAAAGGAACTGTGATATCCGAGGTGTTCGCCAGAGTTCAAAATGCTTCCTTTCCTTTATTCCCCCCTCATTGCACTTTCTGGCCTTTGCCAGAAATAGAAGTAATGAAATGCAGCAGGCAGTCTTTTCTCACAGAATATCTGACGTAACCAGAGCCCTGGCCTGATAGAATTCTAGCAATAGATCTTTGGGGGTTCCAGGCCAATGTGGTTTGACTTAGGTTGTCTACATCTCAGATAAGCATCTTAATTGAGCTAATAAACCTCATGAGGTTAACCCACCACTTCTGGAAAGTACCCTTGGGAACATCTGGCGCACCATTCTTCCTGTGTCTTAAAAAACAAAAACAACCTTTAAAACTCTCAACTCATTTGAAAACTGCTTCTGGTTGAAAGTTGCTTTTGCTGTCACTGTGCTATATGGTAAAAAGAAATGGGAGAGTTGTAAGTGAGGTGAGCCAAAGAAGTACTTGGGACTATGAAACCCTAAGTTAAATCATTCTCATCGAAACTAATTGATGGGAGTTAATAGTGGCATTAAGATCAGCCTGATGTGCAGCTCTCAGAATTGACATGTCAGGCTAAACAAAGACATCAGGAAGGACATGAGACAGAGAGAAGGGTTTGGAGCATTACTAAGCTCTAAAAATGTGATTTTAGCTGCCAAACAAATAAAAATCTTTAATTTTGAGGAGAGTTACTCACTGGTTTACCAATCTACATTCAGGCGCTGATTTGGTGATCACAATTCATCTTCAGTCAACAAGGTCGGTGATATACTATGGCATTGTCTATAATGATCAAATTATAATGAGTTTAAGTGCACTGAATGGCCATGCTAGAAGACCACTGGGCTATTGAAAAAGAAAAAAAAAGAGAAAAAGGAAAATATTCTGACAGCATGGCCTAGTACAAAGAGCAAGGTCCTGGGAGTCAGAGGACCTGGGTTGAAATCTTGGCTCTGCCAGTTGCTTGCTTGATTCCTTGGGCAAGTCACTTAACTTTTCTGTGCCTGTTTCCTCATCTGTAAATTGGGGATCAAATACATGTTCTACCTCCTACTTGGACTGTGAATCCCATGTGGTAGAGAGACTGTGTCCAACTTCATTAAATTGTATCTATCCCAGCACTTAGTCCTTGACACCTAGCAAGCACTTTACAAATATAATGATAATAATAAAAATAATGATTATAATGATTTACTTAGATCTTAAGGGATTCCTGTGGTAAATACTCAGACTATTTTCTCTTGTTATGCTGCAGTATAGTAGATTTAGTCCTACTAGATCATAAAGACCGATGGAGTCTGAAGATTATTTTTAGGTGCAGCAGAAAATGACCCTGCTTCTGCAGTATAAGATTATTATATGTTTCAAACTATAAATCTAGTTTTTTCATAAAGAGGATTTTTTACAATAGAGGCTATTCTCCTGGTTTCTAGTATCTTTAAGAATTCAATGTGATTTGCGTCATTTTAATACCTTCTGAGTAGAAGCAAACATTGTGGAGATACACAAGTGAACATGAGTCACAAGAGAAACTTTATTTTCTTCATTCAGTCTCACATACTTTAGGTTCATTTTGCGCATAAGGGAAGAAATTAAGGTAAAACATTATTGTTGTTGTGTTTTTTTAATCTTGACCGTTTTTTGATCCCATAATAGTATTACACAAATTGGACAAGATTACTGAACTTCCTTCATTTTCTAGAGCCAAAAAAGATGAAAAGGAAGCAATAAAATTCCTGTCAAAGTGTCCCTGATGAAGACTTTGGGCAAAAGAACAGATCTGTTGAGTAGGACTTTTAAAAATCACACCGTAGCTTCAGAGTCCTATTCTACATTCCTTTCATATCCCATTGTGTAGGAAATTATGGAACTCATTGCAGTCCCCAGTTAAGCTGGCTGAGAAAACAAAAATGGAATCAATCCCTGGGAGCAACAGATTTAACCTTGGGGACCTCTGTGCCTGCTGCCAGTTGCTAGCCTGCCTTATGCTCTACACATGCCTCCCAGGGATTTCCCTGGGATGTTGCTTTTAAGAGAAACATTTATAAAAACTACCCACTGTGTAAATCTAACATCAGTCTGTGATTTCCCTGGTACAACCTGTGGGGCTGATACAGCTTCTTCAGAAGAGCTAACCCTAGACTGCAGTGCAGAAAGACCAGCAAATGGAAAGGAGATCCTGTAAAGCAAAAGGGAAGGAAAAAAAAAAAGTCTGTAAGAGAGAAGGGCAGTGACTACTTGTTTTTTCAACTCCACATTTTTTTTCCCCACTTCCTTCACTGACCTAGGCAGGAGCAAAGTGAAATATATTTCACAGAGAATCCATTTACAGAGAAATCACATATGGGCTAAGTACTCAGATCCCTACCAGAAAGTCTATAGGCTTAAAGAGAGGTTTATGATGGCTAGGCAACCCACAAGTTGCCAGATCCTAGCAACGAGAGTATTTTGACCTGACCCCTAAGCAGTGGGATATGAGGGGAAAAAAAAAAACCTGACCATTTCTCTTTATCCTCTTCCTATAACACACTGCTTGTCCGTTTAAGCCTGCATTTACATTTGCTGATAAACTAACAATGAACACCAAATAAAAAATGATTCGAATTTTTTCCCTATAAATGGAGAAAATATTTCTTCAATTTACCATAATACTCAAAATTATTAATTTTTTCCAAGTGCACGTAAGCTGTCTTTCCTTTTTACCACTGTACTTTCAAGTTGAAATAATACAATTTAAACTCTTCGCCTTTATCCTGTGTTCAACAATCTTCCTTTTTCATCTTTAAGTTATGCCATTCTTATTCCTGCTCCTGACAGCATTTGTACTAGGAACCATATAACAGAAAGATCTGGGGCTTTCAAAATCTTGGTTTCTCATCTTAAGTCTGAATTTTTTCTTTCTGCCCATCTCTACTCTGACATGGCTTTGCAAATGTCAAGCTCCCTAGTCAAACTATGGGACTAATGGGTTGCTTTTGTTGGAAGACATAAACTGCGAGCTTAGAGATGGGGACCCATCTGTCCGGCTGTTCTAATGGATTTTGTGACAGCAGCCATAAGAGAGGTGGGGGGGCGGGGAGATGAGAAAGAATAAACTGAATTCAGAGTGATATGCTATGAGGCATGGTTTAGGCCACCACAGTGATGAATCTCAACAGCTTTCCGGTGATACACAGCACTTGTTTCTAGACCTTCTGGTGTGTGAGAGATGAGACCTTGAAACTATAGCCTGTTCCTTATCCTACCAGTCTTTTTTGGCAGAGGCCCAAGCAAGCCTCAGGCCCCAGACCATTGTAATTTTAATTCCTCGCTTAACACATTTTTCCTACTCCACCATGTGCTAACACTTGTGTGCTTTTCGTTATTGTCACAGTCACTCATGGGAAGGTAGATTGTTGGCATTGTGATATATCAATGAACCCTATTTGAACATTCACTTTTAGTATTATCTCCCACACATTTTATAAGATAAAGGAAATATAGTACCATTACCAGAAGGTTTTAGGTAACTGACTACAAACAGAGAAGCTTATATCTGTGTTGCAATGTGAGGAATCCCTCTCTGTTCTTCCTATAAGGCCTTCTCCAATCAGTCCAAAAATTAATTGTATTCACTGAGTGTTTACTGTGTGCAGGGCACCGTACTATAACACAGCAATAGAACAGTGAGCTTACAGTCTAGAATAGGGAGACAGACATTAACAATTAATACAAATAAATAAATTATGGATATGTACATAAGTGGTGTGGGGCTGGGGGAGGTGGGTGGTGATTAAAGGGAGCAGGTTAGGCTAACACAGAAGGCAGTGGAAAAAGAGGAAATGAGGGAAGTCAGGAGAGTCCTCTTGGAGAAGATGTGCCTTCAATAAGGCTTTGAAAGTGGGGAGAGTGAATGTCTGTTAGATATGAAAAGAGAGGAGGTTCCAGGCCAGAGGCAGCACATGGGCAAGAGGTTGGGGGCAAGATAGGTGAGATTGAGGTACAGTGAATAGATTGGTAATAGAGGAGCGAAGGGCATAACCTGGGGTATAGCAGGAGAATAGTGAGGAAAGGTAGGAGGGGCCAAGGTGATTGAGTGCCTTAAAGCTGATGGTGAGGAGTTTTGTTTGATGTGGAGGTGGATGGGCAATCACTGGAGTTTCTTGAGGAGAGGGGGAACATGGTATGAATGTTTTTGAAGGAAAATAATTCAGACAGAAGAATGGAGTATGACCTGGAATTGGGGAAGACAGGAGGCAGGGAGGTCAGCAAGGAGGTTGATACAATAATTAAGGCAGGACAGGATAAGTGCTTGGATTAATGTGGTAGCAGTTTGGATGGAGAGGAAAGGATGTTTAAACAAAAATGTGTCTGAAAAAGATTTTCTTTGAATTGAAATGTGCCATAAAAACTTGGAACACATGTTGTCAGTTTTTTTTTTTTTAAACTGGTGGTTTTGCACAAATTTATGGATGTAACAGGTGTCTGGGAAAGATGTGTGTTTGTTAGAAAGTTCAACTGGCAGCAGAGAAGTGTTAATACGAGTGTGTGAGCCTCCTGGTCATTTACCCCATCAAAGCAACCATTTGCTTCCATTTCCATTTACCGAAATGAAATGGGAGTTTGTGAATGGCTCTCGAGTAACTAAATGTAACTAAACTAGTCATGGGTAAGCTCACAGACCTTTGAAATATAAAAGGAAAAAGGTTTCCCTTCCAATCTTTTGACATTCTCTGTTCCAAAGATTTTTATTTTAACCCCAGTCCTAATTGCCCTTCAGTATCAGAATTAATTGTGTTTTCTGCTAAAAGGCCAGCTCTGCTAAAGGTTACTCCAGGGTCCCCACAGCTGATGCATCTTCTGTAAATGGCTTGATTGCCGTCTGTAGAGAGGAGAGCTGGGAAAGATCTGCTTGACCGAGGCTATACATTACAGTCCAATTAGTGTGAAGATCACTACATGAGTCTTTAGCTTTATCTAGTAACTGTCGGAATCTCTAATGGAGAGAGTGCAGAGTGAGTGGAGGGGAATTTAGTAATCACCCTAACTGCCAGGAAGAAGCAGTTTGACTCTCCGAAAGGGACGAGGGACCAGTATCCCCCAAATTGTATCTCTTAGTGGAAGTGGAACTTGAGATTTCTGAAGACTAGCTCATAAAAAGACCTGGCTGGACGTCAGTTCTATTTTTAAGTCAACTTGTCAGTCAGCAGTCCATGTGGGCATTGTTTAATGTTAAGTAAAAGGATGAAAAGAAAGCAGAAGTCTTTTAGGACCCCCACAGTCTAAATGGAGAAGTCAGGAGATATAGGCTGATGTAATTGTTTAAGTGCACAAACCTCGAGGATTTCAATAGCAATGACACATTCAAATATTGATCAAGAGAGCTCTCTCAGGCTTCCCTGTCACCAGTCACATAGTTTACCTGAATGACCCACAAGCTCTCTAGGATTATTATTTATTCATTTATTTAAGGTGGAGATGAACAATAGCCAATTAGGATCATCAGCAGCAGTAGTAGTGATATGTGCAGATCATTAGGTATTTAGGAACATATGATAGAAGTTAAAGACAGGATCTCTGCTCAAGAAGACTACCAATGGCAGCGTTAAATCAGAAAGGACTATATTAGATTGTAAGGTACTTGAAGGCAAGGAACATGTCTTCCAACTCTACTATATTGTACTCTTCCAAATGCTTAGTAAAATGCTCTGCACACTGTAAGTGCTCAGTAAGTACCACTGATTGACTATTTTGGTGTCCCCAATTGAACAACCTTCCTAGAGTTGGAAAGGACACTTGCTGTTCCATTAAAACTGTGCAGGACCAGGAAAGCCAGTCTAATACTTTGCAATTTCAGAAGCTGTCACTTGGCCAATATGTATTTTCCAAGCCAGCTCAAATTCTTTATGTTGTCCAAAATCACCAAGTACTTAGACCTACAAACAGGAGCAAAAGTCATCTAACAAGCTATTTAAATTAGATTTTCATGTGGAATCATAAGGATAAATGTTTGGGAACATAAACAATGGAATGGAGAAAACAGTCATCTGAACATTTTAAATTTGAAAGCAGATTTAGTTCTAGTTTAAGATCAACTTGAGAGAGTCACCATACTTGATGCCTTTCCTGACCCAGTTCACTGGTCTACTCAGATAGTATCCAAGAGTGGCAACCCACTGCCTAAAGGAACTGTGCAGTGGTTGCCCTTGTTAGCATCCATCCATTATTAAAGTTGCATCACTTAACTTTTTTCTCTAGCTACTTATGAGGGTCAGCAACTAGTCCATGAATTAATCCAAATCGCTTTTGAACTCATTTGCTTTCCAATAGGCACAGATTATATGTGTTTGCCACCTGCAGGAGAAATAGTACAACAATAATAATAATAATAATCAGTGTGGCCTAGTGGAAAGATCACAGTCTTGGGAGTCGGAGGACCTGGGTTCTAATCCTGATCTTCCATTTGCTGGCTGTGTGACTCTGGGCCACTCAACTTCTCTGTGCCTCAGTTCTCCTGTTCTCCCTCTTACTTAGGCTGTGAGCCCCATGTAGGACAGGGACTATGTACAATTTAACTTGTATCTACCCCATCGTTTAGAACAGTGTTTAACACAAATAAGAACTTAAATATCATAAAAATTTAATAATGATAATAATAATGATACTTAAATGCTTACTATATGTAAAGCACAGTTCTAAATGCTGGGGTAGATACAAGATAATAATAATAATGATGATATTTGTTAAGAGCTTACTAGCTGGGAGAAGCAACATGGCTCAGTGGAAAGAGCCTGGGCTTCGCAGCCAGAGGTCATGAGTTCAGACTTCCGGCTCTGCCACTTGTCTGCTGTGTGACAGTGGGCAAGTCACTTAACTTCTCTGTACCTCAGTTCCCTCATCTGTAAAATGGGGATTAAAAGTGTGTGAGCCCCATGTGGGACAACCTGATTACCCTGTATCTCCCCCAGCGCTTAGTACAGTGCTCGGCACCTAGTAAGCGCTTAACAAATACCAACATTATTATTACTATGTATCTAGCACCATTCTAAATGCTGGGTGAGATATAAGCTAATCAGGTTGGACATAGTCCCTATCCCACATGAGGCTATTAAGACTATGAAGTCTTAATCCCTATTTTACAGATGAGGTAATTGAGGCACAGAGAAGTTAAGTGACTTGCCCAAGGTCTCACAGCAGATAAGTGGCATTTGGATACAGTCCCTGCCTGATATGGGACTCACAGTCTAAGTAGAAGAAGTGTTTTCTTTGGTTTGGTTTGAGCTTCAGTGGATGTGATGTGATCAGGTGAAATAAAAATGCTGTGTTCACCCTATCTACATCCTTCATGGTTTCATAGATGTCAGTCTTGTCCCTCCTCTATTTAAGCGTTCTTGTTCAGAACTGAAGACTCCCAATCTTTTCAATTCATTCTCATGTGGACCTCTGATCTGAATAACAATTATGAAGTCTAAAAGAAAGTCCTTAAGGTCCGTTTTCTCCTGCAAAATCACCTGTTTTTAAAATGAAAAGGTCTCAACTATCAGTTACACTTTTTTTTGTAAATCATTTTGAAATTTGTGATTTTATTCCAAATTTTATATTTTTCTTAGGGAATTTCTCACCTTCTCTAACATCTGTGACACATTTTGTACTCATGATGCTTTATTGCACTTTTTGGCTGCATATCCCAGTGTTCATGCTCTTCCTGAAGCAACAGACGGAGGCCAACCCTCACAGTCAGTTTCTAGTCCCAATGTTACACTAGCTCCATACCATGGAAAAACCCTCCACACTTCAGGAATGGCAGGAATGCGAGGGAAGTTTGACAAGGACAGGTGTTTTTCATTACTGGATCCCATAACTTCTGATTAGGTAACCAAAATAGTTGGTGGAAAGCCCCCTTGTTCTCTTTCTGTCCCTGCCTCTGGTATTCCATCTGCCCTTCGACCAGACTGTGTGGCACCCAACCAAATTTAGATTTATTAATACAACATTCAGTTCATGGATAGTGCCAAAGATCATCAGCCCACCCTCCTTTCTGCTCTGCACTGCCTCTGACAATTTCTCATTTCTACTCATTTGTAGACCAGCAATGGGACACATTAACACTTGGAATAGAAACTTCATTGCCGGTTTTGGCATTTGCATTATAAGGGATGGAGGACTGGGAGAATGTCCTAAGTCAGACAGTCAGTCATCTTTATTGAGCACTTACTATATGCAAAGCACTGTACTCAGCACTTGGGAGAATACAATGTAACAATGAACAAACACTCCCTGCCAGCAGCAACAATGAAGTAGATCAAAGCCTTAGACAATGCTGCCTCTAAGATGAAAATTGGGAGTCCATTAATAATAATGTTGGTATTTGTTAAGCACTTACTATGTGCAGAGCACTGTTCTAAGCGCTGGGGTAGACACAGGGGAATCAGGTTGTCCCACATGGGGCTCACAGTCTTAATCCCCATTTTACAGATGAGGTAACTGAAGCACAGAGAAGTGAAGTGACTTGCCCACAGTCACACAGCTGACAAGTGGCAGAGCTGGGATTCAAACTCATGACCTCTGACTCCAAAGCCCTTGCTCTTTGCACTGAGCCATGCTGCATTACTAAATATTAGTGTGGCAAACTGCTATCAGGAAAGAAATGGTTTTTGTAGAACAAAGTCTTAAGACAAGAGAATAGAGTGCCAAGCACTGCAAACATCAAACATACCACACAAGAAGGGAGACACTTTTGTGTGCACAATGTGACAAGTAGCATGGCCTAGTGGAAAGATCACAAGGCCAGGGAGTCAGGGGACCTGGATTCTAAATCTGACTCTGCAAAATGTTTCATGTAGGACCTTGGACAAGTCACTTAAATTCTCAGGTCCTCAGTTTGCTCGACTGTAAAACGGGGATTAAATACCTGTTCTCCCTTTTACTTAGACTGTGAAGTCCACGCAGGACAGGGACTGTGTCCCAAACTAATTAACTCATACCTACTCTAGCTCTTGTTTGACAGGTAGTAAGCACTGAAAAAATACCATAAAAAAAGCCCAAAACAAAAGGAGTAGCACACCGCAGAGCAGCACGCAGCAGACCTAGCATATGGAAGAATTATCAGAACCATTTTGTGGCTCTGCTTCATTCTCTACCTCCAGCAATCCCTTCTATCCTCACACATGGCCTAGAACCACCACACAGCAGCGCACACACACACACACACACACACACACACACACACACTCTGTGCCAAGAAAACCCAAAAGTTCTCCTAGAGCATTTGATGTGTAAGGACCTCCTGAGCATTCTTGTAGGCCTGTATAATAAACCCTTTCCTGATGTTCTAAAGGGTTGAATGAGCAGGTTTCTTACATTGTATCAGATATTCACGAGAAAAAATTACTTTCAGTATGTATATTTTTGAGACTCACGGACAAGTGGCAATTGCACTGACACATCGGGAGCTTTAGACCGCAAGCTCACTGAGGGCAGGACATGTGCCTATCAAATGTAAGTTCACTGCGGCAGGGAATGTGTCTGTTACATTATACTCTCCCAAGAACCTAGTACATACCCAGTAGGTGCTCAATAAATACAACTGACTGTTATACTCTCCCAGATGCTTAGTAGAGTGTTCTGCAAACAGTAAGTAAGCACTCTAGCAATCTAGTAATCAATCATAGCATTGCTTGATTGATTGATTCAGGGTCTGAATCAGGCTCTGCCCCAACTTGTGTGTTCTTAACCAAGATATTTAATATTTCTGGGACTCAGTTTCCTCATCTGATACTAAGAATAATAATATTTGCTTCTCGCAACCCCAAAGCAATATGGTGAAAATAAAATGAGATAATCGATGTGAAATCATTTGGGAAAAAATAAGGTTGTATTATTTGTGTATCTAAGGTTCAAAGAAGCAAGCATTTTGCTTCACAGTTACCTATAGCTTTAAGGAAATAACAGCACAACAGGAACATATGCTGGATAATAGTCAGTTTTAATTCCCAGATTCCCCTCTGGAACTGATTTTTTAAACCACAGTGATGACTTCACTACAATAAACAAGAAATAAGTTAAGGATCTTAACTGTTATAACTATATGAGAATAAGATCAAGTTCCATAAAGGAACAGAATCAGAATAATTCTATGAACATTATACTTTGGGGATACTATCCTTTACTCCAAGACTTCTTCCAAATAGCACCACTCAGGACTGATATTTATCTGGAGCTTATCAGAACCCTTTAGCTCTGCAAAAATTGGGCAGAAAATATGTTAAGACCAGATTTTGCCTGCATGTTTTCCAGTCTTAGCTAGAGAGTCTCAAATGGTTTTATTTCCTAGAGAAATTTGTTTCTTTCCCTCACCTCTCCCTCCCCCGCACCACCCCACCAATCCAAAATTGGTTCTTTATCTTGGAAGAACTATAAACAAACAAGGATTTGGCACCACTAGAATCTTTGGATATGGTAATTTTGCCTTGGTTATAAAGAGTTCCCCATTTTGCTCAGCCTCTTTTCCTTTTCATTTTCAGATCTTCGCAGCTGCTACGTTTCCCTAAATTCCTCAGTCTCACTACATTTTATTTAGCTCTAAATGGGGCAGAGCACAGAGGCTGGGCATTGCTCTCCTATGGGCACAAGCCTTTATATGGATCTGAACTATGTGTCCTCTTATGTGCTTTAAAACTGTTGCTTTACAATTTAAAAATGATATTCCATTTAAAGAGACAATAATCTCCCTATGGCAAGCACGGTTACATTCTCAACACTTAATTAAATGAATTTATATTGTCATTTATTTTCTCATTTATTTTCTGAGGATGGTAAATATGATTTTCAGGTCTCTCTGTTTTATGCTTAAAGATCTGAGAGGAAGAGATTATGTTTGGAAGCAGAAGGGCCAGAAATGGGCAACAAAGTAGGGGAAACATTCAGATTGGAAGATACTTGTCAGATTGATTTATATTTGACTTGGCATGAACATTTTTTTGTTTTGTTTTTTCTCTAGGAGCCATAGTATTTGAATTTACCTTAGGATCAGAAATTTTGTTCTTTGAATCTTTTTGCTATATCAGTGGAAACTACAGATTTTCTAAACAACTTTCCTCTTTGCTTTCTAAGATGAATAATATCTTAGAAAGGGAATATGAAATAAGGCAATTTGCCTCATTATCTTATATCTAAAATTATGGTTTGATCGATCAATTTTATTTGAGTGCTTATTATGTACAGAGCACTGTACTAGGCACTTGGGAGAGTACAATATAAACATATAACAGGCACATTCCCTGTCCACAATAAACAGAGTCTACAGGGGTAGACATTACTGTAAAGTAATAAATTATGGATATGTACATAAGTGCTGTGGGGCTAGGAAGGGGGATGAATAAAGGGAGCAAGTCAGTGTGATGTAGAAAAGAGTGGAAGAAGAAGAAAGGAGGGCTTAGTCAGAAAAGTCCTCTTGGAAGAGATGTGCCGGCAGAAAGGCTTTGAAGGTGGGGAGAGTAAATGTCAGATATGAGGAGGGAAGGCCCTCCAGTCATCGGTGAGATAGATGAGATAAAGATACAGTGGGTAGGTTAGTATTAGAGAAGCAAAATGTGAGGGCTAGGTTATAGTAGGAAAGTAGAGAGGTGAGGTAGGAGGAGGGAAGGTAATTGAGTGCTTTAAAGCTGATGGTGAGAAGTTTCTGTTTGGCATGAAGGGCAATCATGAAGATTTTTGAATAGGGGGGAAACATGGACTGAACACTTTTATACATAAATGCTCTGGGCAGCAGAGTGAAATATGAACTGGAGAGGGGAGAATCAGGGAGGCCAGCAAAGAAGCTGATACAGTAATTAAGACAGGATTGGATAATTGCTCAGATTAATGTGGTAGCAGTTTGGATGGTGAAGAAAGGGCAGATTTTAGCAGTGTTGTGAAGGTTGGACAGACAGGATTTAGTGATAGGTTGAATATGTGAGTTGAATGAGAGAGGGGAGTCAAAGATAATGCCACTGTTATGGACTTGAGACGGGAAGGATGATAGTGCTGTCTACAGTGATGGGAAGTCAAGGGAAAGGCAGGTTTAGCATAGGAAGATAATGAATTCTGTTTCTAACATATTAAGTTCGAGATTATGGCAGGACATCCAAGTAGAGATGTTTTGAAGGCAGGAGGAAATGTGAGACTACAGAGAGGAAGAGAGGTCAGGGCTTCCCAGAAGTTATAAAAATGTAATCATTACTGTAAAATTTCTGCTTTCATTATTTTCAGAAAACTTTACAGAAATTTACAGAGGTAAATTTGTGATTTATGATCAGATTATCATGCCTTTAGTACTTTATCTGTTTCAGGAAACACAATTTAACAATTTTCTAGTCAGTCAGTGGTATTTATTAAGCACCTATTGAGTGAGAAGCATTGTACTAAGTTTTTGGGACAGTATAACAGAAGCTAACACATGTTCCTTGCCCTCAAAGAGGTAACTGATTAATGGGGGAAAGGAACAGCAAAAACAATTTACAAGCACTATGTATAGGTAGTTCATGTTAATCAGCATCAAGTAATGGAATAAATTAAATACAAATAAAGATCCAAATGAAATTATGTACACACAAGTAATGAGAATAAAAATTAAAATGAAAACTATAATAATGGCTGTTGGTTGAATCCAAAAGGGCATTTTGATTTATTCACAGAAGGTTTCCTGAAGAAGGTGGGAATTCAGGAGTCTTTGATGATGAGGAAAGTGGTCTCTGGGAGATGAGGGATAGCAGGAAATTTTATGCTGAGAGAACAGCACAACTGAGAGGAGATGGAGGAAGGAGAGGCACAAAACAGATGCAGTTAGAAGGTGAGCTTTGGGGAAATAAGACTGCTCTCTGAAAAATAGTGAGTAAATCAATCAGTAGGATTCATTTAGAGCTTACTGTGTGCAGAGTGCTGTAGTAAACACTTGGGACAATATAATACAAGGATTACATGATGAATTGGTGCATTTTGAGTTGTGAAACATTTTAATGAGGTGAAATCCTTCAAGATGATATAACAACCAAGCTGTTATTAATGGATACCAATCATTCATCTCAACAATGGCATCTACTTCTACTGAGCACTTACTGTGAGCAGAGCACTGTACACCTTGGGAGAGTACAATACAACCAAAGTAGTAGACACACTCCCTGCCCACAATGAGTTTCCAGTCTAGAAAGGGAGACTGACATTAATATAAGTAAATAATTTATAACATATAACATACATTTAGCTCAGTTTAAGATACTAATTCACCTGACCTTCTGCGTAAATGGCTGCACTCAAGAAGTATGAAGCTCCAAAGGAGGAAGGAACCGATGTGCATGGGGAGCAGACTATTCTCTGGGGTCATGTAGGCTCAGTTGTCACCACTGAAGGGACCTGAATGGGGAAAAGCAGGAGTGTCCCAGCTCATTAGTCCAGGCTTCAGAGAACCTTCCCAAGTGGGGAAAGCAGGAAACCTAGGTTTGGCTACCCCCTCATGTTTGTTTTATTTTTACTTAAAAAAAAAAGAAGAAAAATAAATATTTTCCCTTTCGAAACAGACTAGCAACTCGCCCTCCACCCTGATGGCCACAACAGGCCCGAAGGAGAGCTGCACTAAGCTATCAGATTGCATCAGAAGACTGATGGTGAGGGGAGGAGACATGTTGGATCATAATTTGCCACTTTCACCTTGGGATAAAGCATGGTCGTCGGAGTTAGAAGGACTGGGTTCTAATCCTGGCTCTCTGCCACATGTCTGCTCTGTGATCTTGGGCAAATCACTCAACTCCATGCCTCAGTTACCTCATAGGTAAAAAAAAAAATGGAGATAAGAGTGTGAGCCCCTTTGGGTCAGAGACTGTGTCTAACTTGATTAACTTGTATCTACACCAGTGCATAGAATAGTGCTTGGCACACAGTATAGGCTTAACAAGTGCCATAATTATTATTATTAGAATTGATAGGACACACATACAAATTCATAAGCCAACCAAATACCTCTTAAGCAAGTTGCAACTTCACTGCAGACCCAATATAACTCATTTCCTGACCACAAAGAGCTTACGATCTAGAAAGGGAGACAGACATTTAAATAAATTCAAGATTGAAACGTAGGATGGAAAGAATGGGTAAATAGCATTGGAGTTAATCATGGGAGGTTTTTTTCTTGAAAATGGGAAGCCACTGGAAGTTTTTGAGGAATGAAGAGGTGTTTGAGTTCTTTGTGGGCAGGGAATGTGTCTTACAACTCTGCTATATTGTACTCTCCCAAGCGTTTAGTACAGTGCTCTGCACACAGTAAGTGCTCAATAAATATGATTGAGTAATTGATCTGTGCCAAGGGATAATTCAAGAAAATGATTAATGGAGCAGGGAATAGTGTAGATTGGAAAAGGGAGAGGTTGGAGGCAGAAAGACCAATGAGGAGGCAGATACAAAAATCTAACTGCCATACAACAGAGCCTTGGTCCAGAGAGAAAACTATTCTAGTTGAGAGGAGAGATTAGATTCAGGAGTTTTGTAGCAAGAACCAGCAGGATTTAGCAGTAGGTTTGAATGTGCAAGTTGAAAGACAATGAGAGTTTAAGGCTAACATCGATGCTGTGGGATTCTGTGATGAAAAGCCTTAAGCCTTCAACACTCAGAGATGTCAGAGAGGACATCTTTCATATTAATGCCTGCATTAATTTCCGCATCTAGACTGTAAACTTCTTGTGGGCAGGAAACATGTCTGTTATATTGTACTCTCCCAATCAATTAGTACAGTGCTCTGCACACAGTAAGTGCTCAATAAATGCAATTGACTAATTGATAAATATAGAAACTGCACATGCCATTAAGGAGCTCCTGACTTTTTCCATAGGAGCCAAGATGTTGTTCATGCTAATAATACTTGAGGTTTCAACATTAAGCTTCATACTCAACCTCCTTAGACTCTGGCCTTGGCCTCCTGAATCCTCCCATCTTCCTTTTCCACATAGTGAATGAATGACCTCCTTTCCAGAACCACTCCTACCTCCCTTCTTCACCCCCTCCACCCAGTTGTTAATAATTATAATAATGATAATAATAATAATGGTGTTTGTTAAGCACTTACTTTGTGCCAAGCACTTTTCTAAGTGCTGAGGTAGATATGAGGTAATCGGCTGTCCCACTTGGGATTCACAGTCTTAATCCCCATTTTACAGATGAGGTAACTGAGGCATAGAGAAGTTAAGACAGTTTCCCAAAGTCACAGAGCTGATAAGTGGAGTCAGGATTAAAATCCACAATCTCTGACTCCCAGGCCTGTGCTCTTGCCACTAAGCCATGCTGCTTCTCTGTTATTGAGTCCTACCTTCATATTACAGTGTGATTAGCCAAATAGTAAACCTTGCTGTCCCTCCTAAATGTCCCCACCTGCATCCTAGATTTCAGATTTGATTCCCCTTTTAAAGTCAATTAGCCAGGAGCTATCTTTAGAACATTACAACTTTCGGTCTTCTTTTTTTTTAATCTAACATGTGATGGAGAAACAATGAATTATTCCCTCCTGATTCGGGGGACTAGGTAGTAATATAAGGATAGATATATTGTATGCCAAGGATACATAAAGTAGCTGACCATCAAATGCACAAAATGCAGCATCATCATAATCCAGAGTGTATCATTAGTCACTGAAAGAAGGAACTGAAAACTCACAGGGAGAAGTAATAGGAGAAATCAATATAAGGTTTCTGTCTTAAAACACAAAGATAGCCACAGAGAATTTTATGTCTTTGCCCTTCATACACTTTGCTATGTTTTTCTCTCCAGTCACCTTATCCCTTTATCCAGAATATGTTTTCCTAAACCCTAATCTGTTTGAATGTTTCCAATTGTCCTGAATACTCTTGAGTAGGAGGAAGTTATTTTCTTCCTCTGAGAATACAAAATGTATGCCCAACTAAATAGCCAATTGATTAAGTTTAGTTGAGGACTAATCTACTAAGACGGTTTCAGACATTAGTTTTACAATGCAACTTCCATAGTCAATGCTTAGAATAGGTGAACTTAAGACCTCTTTTAAAGTATAGGAAAAAAAACCCTTTTTTTTAAAGGAAATCAGATTTTACTGAAACAAAATAAACATTAGACAAAAAAAAATCAGATATACAAATTACATGATTATCTCTGCTCAAATTTAAAGTACAATTTAAATAAATCCCATGGAATAGGCTCATCAGAATCATGTGAGTAAGAGTAACATGTGGTCAAATCAGAAGCTAGTGGATCTGTTTTCAACTATTTGACTCATGGAGGGATGCTGGAAAATTTAGATCTCTCTAATGATGCCATATAACCAATTAGAGGTCTGTGTTATCAACTCATAAAAAAGAAATAGGGTGAAAATTGTTTCATTCTTTTACATATATCAGGGTCATATCTGAGAGTTTGGGGTGCAGAGGGTCATGTCTAAAAGTTTAAGGTTTAAGGTGTCTCCTTCTCTACTGTAAGTTTGTTATGGGCAGGAAAGTTCTCTACCAACTCTGCACACAGTAAATGCTCAATAAATACCATTGATTGAGTAATTGAGGAAGGAAAACACACTGGATTTTCAAGGAAGAGAGAATGCTAGCTGGAATTCATTTTAGCATTGTGAAATCAGCTTCAGGGTCAGGGAAGATGAAAGTAATGCTGTGGAAGCGGACAGGGTAAATTAAAATAATCCCAAATCTAAGGGGGTAAATCAGGTAGATGGTATAGCACTAAGCATCCCACAGATATCATGAAAGAATCTGTAAACTGTTAACTTGCTGTGGCTAGGGAATATGTCCTACCAATTCTGTTTTAAGACAGTGATCTGCACACAGTAAGCACTCAGAAAATACCTCTGATGATGATAAACCCTCATCTCACTCTCTCAGTGACTTTTTCAGGTATAAAAATACTTCTTCTAAAATATTAAAATAATTGAGGTCAGCTTATTAGTTAATATATAGTCAAAATATTCAATGGTTCCATCTTCTTTTATGGTGGACACTTTTTTCCTTGTAAAGATTCATCAATGATGTGAACATCTTTTCAAAGAATCTGAATCCAAAACAATGCTATAATAATGGTGGCATTTGTTAAGTGCTTACTATGTGCCAAGCACTCTTCTAAGCACTAGGGTAAATACAAGGTAATCAGATTGTCCCACGTAGGGCTCACAGTCTTCATCCCCATTTTACAGATGAGGGAATTGAGGCACAGAGAAGTTAAGTGACTTACCCAAGGTCACACAGCTGACAAGCGGTCGAGCCGGGATTAGATGCCATGACTGACCTCTGACTCCCAAGCCCGGGATCTTGCCACTGAGCCACGCTGCTTCTCTAAGCTCAGCTGTTAGAATCCTTACCTCTATGCTCAAGACTTAGTTCATATTTGGGATGGGTTGCAGAAATCCCAGAGGAATTAATAGTGTAATAAGAAATTGAGGCATTAGTCCAACTTGTAATGACTAAACTATTTCACCTTCACTTCATCATTTTGGTTCCTTTTTACTCTATACCTTGTGTTTTGGTTCACTCTTTTTTTTTTTTTTTGCAAAGCATTTTAGGTAAAACAAACTGCAAAAAAAGGAAGTTAAAAATCTTCTATTTCAGAATTTTCTTTGGTAAAATGTTAGAAGTTCATGAAGCAATAGGTGGATCATCTTAGCAGACGTTGCGGTAAGTTGCCTGATAAGGGTGATACTTTATAAATACAGTAAAGAAAAAAGAGTTTTGTGGGGAATAGTAATAGCATTACAGTAAGCAGTGTGGAGAAAGCCTGAGCTTGGGAGTCAGAAAATATGGGTTCTAAAACCAGCTCTGCCAATTGCCTACTATGTGTCCTTTGGCAAGTCACTTAATCAATCAATCAAATTTACTGAACACTTGCTGTGTGCAGAGCACTTTACTAAGCACTTGGGAGAGTACAGTATAACAATATAACAGAGTGGTAGACAAATTTCCTGCCCACAGTGAGCTCATAGTTTAGAAGGGGAGAGAGGCATTGATAAATGAATTACTGATGTGTACATAAGTGCTGTGGAGCTGAGGGAGAAATGCATAAAGGAAACAAATCAGTATGACACAGAAGGGAGTGGGAGAAAGTGAAATTAGGGCTTTCTCATGGAAGGCCTCTTAGAGGAGATGTGCCTTCAATAAGATTTTGAAAGTTGGGAGAATGACTGTCAAATATGAAGAGGCAGGACATGGATGTGAGGTCAGTGCCAAGATAAAAAAGATTGAGGTACAGTGAGTAGGTTGGCTTTAGAGGAGTGAAGTGTGTGGTATGGTTTATAATAGAAGAGCAGCGAGATGAGGTAGACGGATGATCGAGTGCTTTACAGCTGATGGTAAGGAGTTTATATTTGATGCAGAGGTGGCTGGGCAACCACTGGAGGTTCTTGAAGAGTAGAGACACATGCACTGAATGTTTCTTTTGCAAGAAAATGATCCGGGCAGCAGAATGAAGTTTGGACTGGAGTGGGGAGAGGCAGGAGGCAGGGAGGTCAGCAAGGAGGCTGATATAATAATCAAGGTGGGATAGGATAAATGCTTGTATTAACATAATAGTAATTTAGATGGAGAGGAAAGGGCAGGTTTTAGTGATGTTCTGAAAGTTGAACTGATCGGATTTAGTGACAGATTAAATATGTGGGTAGAATGAAAGAGATGAGTCAAGGATAACACCAAGGTTATGGCCTTGTGAGTGAGGAAGGATGGTGGTGCTGTCTATAGTGATGGGAAATCAGGGGGAGTACAAGGTTGGGTGGGAGGATAAGGAGTTCCCTTTGGGATATGTTAATTTTGGAGTCTTGGTGGGACATTCAAGTGGAGATGTCCTGAAGGCAGGATAAAATGTGCGACCACAGAGATGGATCAGGGCTGGAGATGTAGGTTTGTGAATCATCTGCAGAGAGATGATAGTTGAAGCCACGGGAGTGAATGAGTTCTCCAAGGGAGTGAGTAAAGATGTAGAATAGAAGGAGACCTAAAACTGAACCTTCAGGGACTCCCCCGTTAGGGGGTCGGAAGCAGAGGAGAACCCCATAAAAGAGACTGAGAATGAGCAGTCAGCAAGATAGGAGAAGAACCAGAAGACAGTGTCAGTGAAGCCAAGTTTGGATAATGTTTCCAGGAGAAGGAAGTAGCTGACAATGTTGAAGGAAGCTTAGAGGTCAAGAAGTATTAGGATGGAATAGAAGCCATCTGATTTGGCAAGAAGGAGATCATTTGTGACATTTTAGAGTGTGGTTTCTGTGGAGTGAAGGGAACAGCATCCAATTTGGAGGGGGTTGAAGGAGAGAATTGAAGGAGAACTTGAGACAGTGGGTGTAGACAACTCGCTCAAGGTGTTTGGAGAGCAATGGTAGGAAGGGAATGGAGCAATACCTGGAGGGATCTGTGGGGTGACTGTGTCTCAGTTTCCTAATCTCTATTATGGAAATTCAATACCTGCTCTACTTCTTAGATTGTAAATCTTATGCAAGACACAGACTGTGTCCTCCCAGATTATCTCATATCTATCCCAGTGCTTAGCACACAATAGGTGCCTGACATACCAAAATGATTATTAATAATGATTACAAAAAAAATTGTGGGAAACTCAAATAGGATTAAATTCTAATCAAAATACACACAATGATTGAGAAGAGGTATGTAGTATGTGATAAAGTCACTAAAGAGACAATAAACGTTAGCCTTGTTTAAATATTAAAGGTGATGTTTAGCTGAAACTTCTTGAATCATTTTTTTCCTTGAAGAATAGTTCTGATTTTGTAATAAAATTTATCTTGTCAATCATTCCATAATCCATATTTGAAAATTATCCTCCACTTTGATGCAGTTTACTATTTGGCATTATAAAATACCTTTTTCATGTCAAGCAGTCAGTGGTTTCAAAAAAAGCAGGGCTGCAGAGAGATGAGAAAAGGCCACACTGATGCATAAAGGAGCTAAACTGTAGTATGATACCACCTTCTCTTGCATTATCAATCACTGAAAAAGTGACAGAAGCAGTAGGTCATTTTTATCTTGCTACAATACAATTGAAAAGTTAATTTCAATAAGAGAAGCACTGAGCACACATGCCATTTGGCCTCCCGAAGAGCAAATCACGCCATACCAATTTAATTTCCTTCTATGGTGGAGTGACAGACCATGCAGACGAGTGAAGCAATAGATATAAACCACCTAGACTTCAAGAAGCCTTTTGACTTTGCTCCCTATGACATTCTCATCGTAGAGTTGGGAAGGGAAGATTATACTCCACCCCCTTTAAGTGGGTGTTCCACAATTTGGCATCAACCTAAGAGGTGACAAGAGAAGCAGTATAGCCTAGTGGAAAGAGCAAGGCCCTGGGGGGATCAGAAAACCTGGGTTCTAATTCTGGCTCTGCCAAATGTTTGCTGTGTGACTTTCTGCAAGTCACCTAACTTCTCGGTGCCTCAGTTCCTCAACTGTAAAATGAGGATTAAATGCCTGTTCTTCCTCCTACTTAGACTGTGAGCTCCATGCAGGACAGGGACTGCATCTGACCTAATTAACTTGTAATTATCCCAGCACTTAGAACAGTGTTCAATACATAATGAGTACTCCACAAATACAATTTTAAAAAGTGGAGTCTTTAATGATAGCATAAAGCAAGGAAAAAAACATTTTTGGAATTACAGCTTTGGGTAGAAAGAGTTCAGTTATTATCAGTAACTCATTCAGAAGCAGTGTGATCTAGAGGAAAGAACAAAGGCCTATGAGTCAGAGGACCTGGGTTCTAATCCCAGCTCTGCCATTTGTCTGCTTTGTGACCTTGGGCAAGTCATTTAAATTCTCTGTACCTCAGTTTCCTCATCTGTAAAATGGGGATTAAATCCTCCTCCCTTCAATTTAGGCTGTGAGCTCCATATGAGAGAGGGCTGTGTCCAAGCAATTACCTCGAACCTACTCTAACACTTGGGTGCTTACTATTTACCAGACACTGCCCTAAGTGTCATTAAAAATACCCCCACACTTCGCTTCTCTAATGCCAACTTACTCATCTGTCTCACTGCTGACCCTCTTTCCAAGTCCTCTATCTGGCCTGGAACTCCTTATGCCGTCATAACCGACATATTGCCCCTCTTCCCTCTTTCAAAGCTTCTCCTCCAAGAGGCTTTTTCCCTAAGTCCTCATTTTCCCAATTCTCCTTCCCTTCTGTATTGTCTATGCACTTGGATCTGTAGCGCTTATGCATATGATATTCATCCTAACCCTAGTCTACAGCACTCATTTATGTTCATATTCTTGGATTCTCCCAATTCCCCTAACTGTAATTTATTTTAACACTTTTTTGACCCTCTAGACCGTTAAGCTCCTTGTGCACAGGTATTGTGTATACCAACTCAAATTACTATATTCTCCCAAGTGCTTAAAACAGTGTTCTGTGCACAGTGAATGCTCAGTAAATGCCACTGATTGCTTAATTGATTCTCACATGGGACAAAGACTGTGTCTGACCTGCATATTCTCGTATTTGCTGCAGTGCTTAGTGCAGTGCTTGACACATAAAAAAACACTTAACAAATACCATCATTAATATTATTCTTCCAAAACTAATGGTTTAGAAGAGTTTGTTCATTAAGGAGAACATGAGACAAAAACAAATATAAGCAGCAAATCAACTGGCCACCTACTTTATTAAGAAAAGTGACACTATAGGGCTTGAGCTCCCTTATGTCTCCCTTGCCTCTCCTCAGTCCCTCCTTTCTCTTCAATTCTCCCATCTTTCCCAGCAGTATCTCTAGAGGAGTCCTCCTGACTCCTCTCAAAATCCAACCCCTCTACCTGTGCTTTCGACTTCTTCCTTCACACCTTATGAAAACACTTGTGCTCTCTCTTCTCAACTCCTTAGCAGCCAACTTCAATTGTTCATTCTCCAGTGGCTTCTTCTCCACTGATTTCGATTATTCCCACATCTCCCTATCCTAAAAAAACCCTCTTTTAACTTCACAGCTCCCTCCAGTTATCATCCCATCTCACTTCTATCATTTCCCTCCAAACTCCTTGAGCAAGTTGTCTACATCTGCTGTCTCAAATTCTTCTCCTCCAATTCCCTCCTTGAACCCCTTCAATCTGACTTCTACCACCTTCACTCCACAGAAACCAACCTCTCAAAGGTCACCAAGGAGCTCCTTCTTGCCAAATCCAATGGCCTCTACTCCATCCTAATACTCCTCAAACTCTCAGCTTGACCTCAACCTCTCACTTGCCTTTGACACTGTTAACCACCCCTTTCTCCGCATCTCCTCCTGCCTTCAAGAAATGTGTACTTGGATGTCTTCCCATCACTGCAGAAGGCACAACCATCCTTCTCATCTCACAAGCCCATATCCTTGGTGTCATCCTTGACTCCACTATCTTCTTCACCCTACATATCCAATCTGTCACCAAATCCTATCAGTCTCACCTTCACATCATCGAGATCCACCCTTTCCTCTCCATCCAAACTGCTACCTTAGTACAATCACTCATCCTATCCCAAATGGATTACTGCATCAGCCTCCATTCTGACCTCCCAACCTCCTGCCTCTCCCCACTTCAGTCATTCATTCATTCATTCAATAGTATTTATTGAGCGCTTACTATGTGCAGAGCACTGTAATAATAATAATGTTGGTATTTGTTAAGCGCTTACTATGTGCCGAGTACTGTTCTAAGCGCTGGGGTAGACATAGGGGAATCAGGTTGTCCCACGTGGGGCTCACAGTCTTAATCCCCATTTTACAGATGAGGGAACTGAGGCACAGAGAAGTTAAGTGACTTGCCCACAGTCACACAGCCGACAAGTGGCAGAGCTGGGATTCGAACTCATGAGCCCTGACTCCAAAGCCCGTGCTCTTTCCACTGAGCCATGCTGCTTCTCGCTTGGGATGAACAAGTCGGCAACAGATAGAGACAGTCCCTGCCGTTTGACGGGCTTACAGTCTAATCAGGGGAGATGGACAGAAAAGAACAATGGCAATAAATAGAGTCAAGGGGAAGAACATCTTGTAAAAACAATGGCAACTAAATAGAATCAAGGCGATGTACAATTCATTAACAAAATAAATAGGGTAACGAAAATATATACAGTTGAGCGGACGAGTACAGTGCTGTGGGGATGGGAAGGGAGAGGTGGAGGAGCAGAGGGAAAAGGGGAAAAAGAGGGTTTAGCTGTGGAGAGGTAAGGGGGGGCAGAGGGAGTAGAGGGAGAAGAGGAGCTCAGTCTGGGAAGGCCTCTTGGAGGAGGTGAGTTTTAAGTAGGGTTTTGAAGAGGGAAAAAGAATCAGTTTGGCGGAGGTGAGGAGGGAGGGCATTCCAGGACCGCGGGAGGACGTGGCCCAGAGGTCGACGGCGGGATAGGCGAGACCGAGGGATGGTGAGGAGGTGGGCGGCAGAGGAGCGAAGCGTGCGGGGTGGGTGGTAGAAAGAGAGAAGGGAGGAGAGGTAGGAAGGGGCAAGGTGATGCAGAGCCTTGAAGCCTAGAGTGAGGAGTTTTTGTTGGGAGCGGAGGTTGATAGGCAACCACTGGAGTTGTTTAAGAAGGGGAGTGACATGCCCAGATCGTTTCTGCAGGAAGATGAGCCGGGCAGCGGAGTGAAGAATAGACTGGAGCGGGGCGAGAGAGGAGGAAGGGAGGTCAGAGAGAAGGCTGACACAGTAGTCTAGCCGGGATATAACGAGAGCCTGTAACAGTAAGGTAGCCATTTGGGTGGAGAGGAAAGGGCGGATCTTGGCGATATTGTAGAGGTGAAACCGGCAGGTCTTGGTAACGGATAGGATGTGTGGGGTGAACGAGAGAGACGAGTCAAGGATGACACTGAGATTGCGGGCCTGAGAGACGGGAGGGATGGTCGTGCCATCCACGGTGATAGAGAAGTCTGGGAGAGGACCGGGTTTGGGAGGGAAGATGAGGAGCTCAGTCTTGCTCATGTTGAGTTTTAGGTGGCGGGCCGACATCCAGATGGAGACGTCCCGGAGGCAGGAGGAGATGCGAGCCTGAAGGGAGGAGGAGAGGATGGGGCGGAGATGTAGATCTGCGTGTCATCTGCATAGAGATGGTAGTCAAAGCCGTGAGAGCGAATGAGTTCACCGAGGGAGTGAGTGTAAATGGAGGACAGAAGAGGGCCAAGAACTGACCCTTGAGGAACTCCAACAGTTAAAGGATGGGAGGGGGAGGAGGCTCCAGCGAAGGAGACTGAGAATGACCGGCCAGAGAGGTAAGAGGAGAACCAGGAGAGGACAGAGTCCGTGAAGCCAAGGTGAGATAAGGTATGGAGGAGGAGGGGATGGTCGACAGTGTCAAAGGCAGCAGAGAGGTCAAGGAGGATTAGAATGGAGTAGGAGCCATTGGATTTGACAAGAAGGAGGTCATGGGTGACCTTAGAGAGAGCAGTCTCGGTAGAGTGGAGGGGACGGAAGCCAGATTGGAGGGGGTCTAGGAGAGAATGGGAGTTAAGGAATTCTAGGCATCGATTGTAGACGACTCGTTCTAGGATTTTGGAAAGGAAGGGTAGTAGGGAGATAGGGCGATAACTGGAGGGGGAAGTGGGGTCAAGAGCAGGTTTTTTTAGGATGGGGGAGACGTGGGCATGTTTGAAGGCAGACCATATTTCACTCTGCTCCCAGGATTATCTTTCTACAGAAATGTTTAGGGCATTTCACCCCCCTCCTCAAAAATATCCAGTGGTTGCCAATCAACCTTCGTATCAAACAAAAACTCCTCACTCCTGACTTTAAATCTTTCCATCACCTAGCCCTCTCCTACCCCACCTCCCTTCTCTCCTTCTACATCCCAGCCTGAACACTCCACTCATCTGGTACTAACCTTCTCACTGTGCCTCGATCTCTCCTGTCTCACCACCAACCCCTGGCCCATGTCCAACCTGTAGTCTGGAATGCCCTCCCTCCTCAAATCCACCAAACAATTACTCCCCCCAATGTTTAAAGCCTTATTGAAGACACATCTCCTCCAAGAGGCCTTCCCTGACTAAGTCCCCTTTTCCTCAGCTTCCCCTCCCTTCTGCATTGCCCTGACTTGCTCCCTTAGTTAATAATGTTGGTATTTGTTAAGCGCTTACTATGTGCCGAGCACTGTTCTAAGCGCTGGGGTAGACATAGGGGAATCAGGTTGTCCCACGTGGGGCTCACAGTCTTAATCCCCATTTTACAGATGAGGGAACTGAGGCACAGAGAAGTTAAGTGACTTGCCCACAGTCACACAGCCGACAAGTGGCAGAGCTGGGATTCGAACTCATGAGCCCTGACTCCAAAGCCCATGCTCTTTCCACTGAGCCACGCTGCTTCTCCCCTCCTAGCTCCACCGCACCTATGTGCATATCTGTAATCTATTTGTTTATAATAATTTTCCCCCTGCTCCCTTTACCCCCCCCTTCACCTCTCCACAACTAAACCCTCTTCTCCCCGCTTTCCCTCTTCTCCTCCCCCTCTCCCGTCCCACCCCCTCAGCACTGTACTCATCCGTTCAACTGTATATATCTTCAACACCCTATTTATTTTGTTTAATGAGATGTACATCACCCTGATTCTATTTATTTGCCATTGTTTTTATGAGATGTTCTTCCCCTTGACTCTATTTATTGCCATTGTTCTTGTCTGCCTGTCTCCCCTGATTAGACTGTAAGCCCATCAAAGTGCAGGGACTGTCTCTGTTGCCTATTTGTACATTCAAAGCACTTAGTACAGTGCTCTGCACATAGTAAGCGCTCAATAAATACTATTGAATGAATGAATAATAATGTCTGTTATTTCCCCAACCCCTCTGCAGGCTGTCAGGTCACTGTGGGCAGGGGACATGTCTGTTCATTATTTTATTATACTCTCCCAACTATCCCAATAATCTGTTAAAAATTTACTATGGTCCAATCTCTGGGCACTCAGGTTCAGAGCTTGGACCATAGTAAGTTAAAAACAGATTTAACACAGTAGGAACAAGTGAACGAGCCTAGATTATAGAATCCAGGTATTCCCATACAAATATTCTTCCCATAGGCCATACTGTTTCCCTAGTCAAAAACAAATAAACAGATAAGTGTACGATAAACTGCTAAAATAATAGTTCATGGGGTAATCCAGAAGGAACACCTTTAAGCTAGACCAGCTAAAGCAAAACACAAGAAATGGTGGAAAACAGATACGTAGTTCTCATTCCTCAATCATTGGTGATCTATATTATTGACAATATCAGCACCTTAATCAAGGAATCAGTCAGAGATGATGTTAATCAAGCTGGCATATTTTCCATTTACAGTGATACTTCCAAAATATGAGACTTTGATAATCAGTTATATCAACAGGTAAAATCAAATAGTGCTAAGCTGAATTGAAGTGAATGGGGGACAGAAAAAAAGCTAAACAAGAAAGAATAATGTTTTAAGGACACAAAATGGTACTGACAGAAGCATAATACTGAAATGGAGCAACTATCTGTTCGATTCAATGTGATATTAGGTTGAGATCATAGTATTTGAGAAGTGCTTACCATAGCAAAGTACTGCACTATGGTCTGGGGTAATTGCAAGGTAAACAGATTAGACCTGGTTCCTGTTCCACTCAGTGCTCACAGTCTAAACCAAAATTACAAAAGCAGCAATCCAAGGTAACAGTGTAATAAGTACAAAACAGTTCTTGAAGGGAGGGTTCATTATACTCCCCATGGAGCTACTTGGGTCTCTGTCAGTATCCCTTGTTGTGGGGTGGTAACATATCTGTTTACTGTTGTATTGTACTAAGGTGTCTATTTATTATTGTATTGTAGTCTCCTAAGAGCTTAGCACAGTGCTCTACACAAGTAAGCACTCAATAAATATGATTGAATGAATAAATCCCAGCTCCTGCAGGACAATGTGGCTTTCTACAGTGGTCTCAGGATTGATGCAGAGGCTGGATTGGTTTATGTAGTCTCAAGAACCTCAGAGTGTTACATATAAACTAACAATAATGATAATTGTGGAATTTGTTAAGCACTTACTATTTACCAGGCACTATACTAAGCACTGGGATCGATACAAGCAAATGGGGTTGGACACAGACTCTGGCGGATGTGGGGCTCTCAAGTCTCAATCTCCATTTTACAAATGAGGTAACTAAGATAAAGAGAAGTGAAGTGACTTGCCCCAGCTCACACAGCAGACTAGTGGATTGGAACCCATGACCATCTAACTCTCAAGCCCATGCTGTATCCATTATGCCATACTGCTTCTGAAAACTGTAAACTCTTATGATACACTGAACAGTGGCAGATAATCTGTCCTGGTGAGCCTCAGTTAATCATGGTGTGATTCTCAGCACCTAAAATTTGATTCGCTCATAAATCCAGGAGGTAAATTCTAAAACAGTACCAGGTGCTTACAGGAAAAAGTACAATAGTATAGCAAAGGACAACATTTATATGCCCAAGGTGTGGAAGAGATTATTCAATGGGTATCATCTTTTTGGACAAATTTGGAATCATCACACTATCAGTCATATAATCAAGTTGAAGGAGACCTAAAAATAAATGAATATTAAAGGATGGAAAGATATAAGCTCAGGATAATGGAATCTTGGAAAGCAGCTTTGATATCTATAATAAGTTTAAAGTACTGGAAAAATATGTTTCATGCTATTAGAAGATGTCCTGAGAGAGAACAGAGAATGTTTTCATTTCCCAAATTATTTGGAACACCCCAGATATCCCCTGAAAATGTTTTTGGGCCCCCCAAATATTCAATTTTGAGGTCCTAATTTGCTTTGTTCTAAACAAACACAGACTTCTGATACTACCAATGGCACTGGGTTGTATTAATAGGAGCTTGAATGCACGGGGGTCAGGAAATGAACTTTCCACTATGTCCTGCAATGATCAGACCCCTTATATAATTCTGTACCTAGCTGGAGTAATCACATTTTATAAAGGATGTAAAGGAACTGGAGATTATCCAGAGAAAAGTAACACAAAAGAACACAAATACTTTATTTGGAAAGTTTGCATAATTGGCATCATCCAGCTTAATAAGGATATGGGTAAGATATTTTAGAGAGAAAAAGGCTAATCATTATTCTCCATGTCCACAGGTGACCAAGCAAGTGGAAATAGACTTAAAAGGAAAACAAGAGAAATCCAGTAGGTGTTTTTCTCCTCTCAACTCCAGTCCCCCTTCTAAGTTTCCCAATATAGTCAAGTCAACATCAATCATAGTTACTGAGCATTTACTGTGTGTGGAGCACTGCACTAAGTGATTAGGAGAGTACAATATAAGAGTTGGCAGACATGCGCCTAGCCCAAAATGACCTCATAGTCTAGAAGACTCTAGATGGACATTAAAATGAATTATAGATATGTAGATCAGTGTTGTGAGGCTCAGGGTGGGGTGAATAAAGGGTGCAAATCCAAGTGTGAAGGTGACTCAGAAGATAGCACTTAGTACAGTGTTTTGAACACAATAAGTCCTCAATAAATATGATATGATACAATATGGTAGAGTAGAGGAAATGAGGGTTTCGTTGAAGAAGGTATCTTGGAGGAGATATGATTTAACATAAGGATTTAAATGTTATATTAGGGGAGTGAATGACCTGGAACTACCTCCCTCCTTATATCCAACAGAAAGAGGCAGGATGTGGGCAAAGGGGTAAATGGAGAGAAAGATGAGATTGGGGTCCAGTGAGTAGGTTGGCATTAGAGGAGCAAAGCTTGTGTGCTGGGGTGTAGTGGGAAAGTGATGGGGTAAGATAGGAGAGGGCAAGGTGATTGAGTGATTTGAAGCCAGTGGTAAGGAATTTCTGTTTCATGGAGAAGTTGAATGGGCAACCATTGGAGGTTCTTGAGGAGTGGGAAAACATGGACCTAATGTAGAAAACTGATCCATACAGCAGAGTGAAGTATATCCTGGAGTGGGAAAAAGAGGAATCAGGAAGGTCAGTGAGGAGGCAGATACAGTAGACAAGATGGGATAGGATAAGTGCTTGGATCAGCATAGTAGCAATTTGGATGAGAAGGAAATGCTGGTTTTAGTGATGTTGTGAAGGTAAAATAGACAGGACTTGATGACAGATTGAATATGTGAGTTGAATGAGAGAGATGAGTTGAGCCAAGGTTATGGGCTTGTGAGACAGGGAAGATATTTGTGCTGTCTAAAATGACAGGAATAAGGGGGGAGGGCGGGGGGGACAGTGTTGGTTAGATGTGGAGTTCTGTTCTGAAAGTAGCATGTTTGAAGTGTAGGTGGGGCATCCAAATATAGATGTCCTGAAAACAGTAGGAAATGCGAGACTGTAGAGAATGAGACCCCTCTCAGGATTGCTCCTAGAGAGTTTCTAGTACTTTACCAGTCTCAACTATGGGAGGGAGAATCAAGCAAAGGCATACACATTCCATTCCTAGCTTGGGCAATGGCAAACAAGTGGAAGGCAATGTGCTACAAACCAAAACTTACCTATGCTGGGCAGCAGCAGAATAGGAGACAGTGGAGGGCAGAGACTCAAATTTACTGCTTGGAAGAAGGCAATGGTAAAACACTTCTGTATTTTTACCAAGAAAACTCTATGGGTACACTACCAGAATGATTGCAGATTTTAGCCTCCCCATACGGATGGACTGATGGGCCTCCGTGGGGCCAGAAGCTTCCCAGGTGGGTGATGGTGTGGCAGCTCCCTCCTCTTCAGTTCTGAGGAGAAAAGGTGGTGAGGGCCCCGGATCTCTCTATTTGGCTGGTCTGTATGGGGCCACGGGGCCAAGGGGGGGCCCCTCTTCAAAGCTCCACTAAGAGCTCACTTCCTTAAGGAGGCCTTCCCAGACTGAGCCCTCCCTTTCCCTCTGCTCCTCCTCCCCTTCCCCTTCTCTCTCTCTGCTCTTCCCACTTCCCCTCCCCACAGCTCTTGTGCATATTTATATGTATTGTTTATTACTCTATTTATTTTGTTAATGATGTGTATATATCTATGATTCTATTTATCTTGATGATATTGACACCAGACTGCTTGTTTTGTTTTGTTGTCCCATGTGAGGCACACAGTCTTAATCCCCATTTTACAGATGAGGTAACTGAGGCACAGAGAAGTTAAGTGACTTGCCCACAGTCACACAGCTGACAAGTGGCAGAGCTGGGATGGAGGTGGGGCATCTGGGAGAGAGGAGTCCATGACGTTGCCTTGGGTAGGAGACAACTCGACAGCATAAGGTTAAACAAGATAAGATAAGGAGAAAGATCAGTGCTGGAGATGTAGATTTGGGAATCATCCACATACAGAGGGAAGCTGAACCCATGGGAGCAAATGATTTCTCCAAGGGAGTGGGTGTAGATGAAGAATAGAATGGAACCTCATACTGAGGCTTGAGGGCTTCCCATAGTCAGGGAATTGGAGGCAAAAAATGAGCCTGTGAAAAAGACTGAGAATGAACCACCAAAGAGGTAGGTGGAGAACCAGTAGAAAACAGTGTCAATCTTTACCAGCCTTTATCAGTGCCAATATTACCAGCCTATCTGTCCCTGTAGCACCTAATATCTTTCTCAAATCTTCATTATCTTTCTACTGTACTACTCAGTTAATAAAATGAACTGCTTTTTCCTTTATAACAATTTTCTGAACTTCCCTTTCTATACCTTCAGTTGTACAAGCTGGAATGGGGACTCACTATATAGAGACTACTCTTATCTAGTTGCATTCCCACTGGTCTCCCTGTCTCCAGCTTCTACCCTTTTCCAATCCATATTTCACTCTGTTGCTTAAAATATCTTTCTAAAACACTGTTTAGTATCTATACTTTGGTTCCTCGGAATTACTATTACTATTTCTTTCTATACACATTAAATAGAAATTCCTGACCATTGGATTGGAGGCAATCTAAAAGTTCACTCCCTGATACAAATAATGGTTGTAGTAATAGCTGTATTAATGATGCATGTTGAGCACCCACTGGATACAATATACAATGTAAAAAGAACTCGGAAAAATACAATAGAAAGAAGCAATATATTCCTTGCTGCCCAGCAGGTTTTACTCCTTTTTTCCCCCACTATACCCCAAACTATACTCTTTGCTCCTCCCAAGTTTACTTTCTCAGCTGTCTTGCTCCTGATTCTCCCACATATACCTCTCTGTTCCTGTCAAAACCTCCAGAGTACAATTCTATCAACTCTACTTTTTGAGAGCTTTCTTTGTGCAGAGCACTGTAATAATAATAATGGTGGCATTTGTTAAGCACTTACTATGGGCCAGGTACTGTACTAAGCACTGGGGTGGATACAAGCAAATCAGTTTGGAAAGAATCCCTGTCCCACATGGGGCTCACAGTCTTCATCCCCATTTAACAGATAAGTGAGGCACAGAGAAGTTAAGTGACTTGCCCAGGGTCACACATCAGGCAAGTGGCGGAGTGAGGATTAGAACCAAGGTCCTTCTGACTTCCAGTCCGAAACAGTCTGGGCTTCCTAGTCAGAGGTCATGGGTTCGACTCCTGGCTCTGCCACTTGTCAGCTGTGACTGTGGGTAAGTCACTTAACTTCTCTGTGCCTCAGTTACCTCATCTATAAAATGGAGATTAACTATGAGCCTCACATGGGACAACCTGATTACCCTGTATCTACCCCAGCGCTTAGAACCGTGCTCTGCACATAGTAAGCGCTTAACAAGTACCAACATTATTATTATCCACTAGTCAACACTGCTTCTCTGTACTAAGCACTTGAGAGAGTACAAAGTAACAAACACATTCCCTGCTCACAACGAGCTTACAGTCAAGACTTGACTTGACTTCCCCTTCTTCAAAGTCCTCCTGAAAACAGACGTCCTCTAGGGAGTCATTTCCTGATTAATCTCCCCCTTCCCAGGTCATTTCAATCTAACAACCCCCTCTTAGTCCCTTCAGCTACCTCCCTGTTGATCTTGTGGAAATAGCACTCTGCTCTGGGAATCAGGAGATCTGAGTTCTGCCTGTGGCTGGCCAGTCTGGGAGAATAGTATAGACACAATTTGTAATATGCTGGTCTCCTACCTGTCTATTGCTTTTCACATGCACTTTGTGCCCATTTGACAATATGATGTCAAGGGATGAAAGAGTATGAGAGTTGCTGTAAAACCTAGTAGCACGATAATCAACTCAATCAGTCAACAGTATTTACTGCCTGCTGTGTGCAGAGTACTTTACTGTGTGCTTGGGAGATAAGCAAAATTAGTTGACACACACCCTGCAATCAAGGAGCTTACTGTCTAGTGAAAGCAATTGTCTAGTCCTATCAGTACAATGATCTTTACTGACTTTACAGCTAGGTGTACCTTCTTGTATTTCAATTTAAATGTTTTTGTTTATCTAGTTTCCCCACCAAACTCCTGCAATCAACAATTGTGGCATTATTCTTTCTGTGTGGCTGTTTCCCACATTAGATTTTGACCTCCTTTAGGGCAGGTTATGTCTTCTACTTCTGTTGCATTTCCCCACAAAGGTTAGTAGAGTACCTTGTACTCAAAATACACTAATCAACCAGTCAGTGTTTTTTATTGAGTGTTTACTTTGCACAAAACACTGTACTAAGGAGTTGGGAGAGGAGCAGTGTAGCCTAGCGTAAAGAGCATGAGCCTGAGAGTCAGAGGATCTGGGTTCTAATCCCAGCTCTGCCACTTGCCTGCTCTGTGACATTGGGCATCACTTAACTTCTCTGTGCCTCCGTTACCTCACCTGCAAATTGGGATTAAGACTGTGAGCCCTGTGTCAGAGAAACATGTCCAACATGAACTCTTGTATCTACCTCAGTGTTTAGTACAGGGGCCCGGGACATAGTAAGTGCTTAACAACTATCTTTGAAAAAATAACAAAATACAGAGAGAGGACAGTACAGTACTTGATTTGGTAGACCCAGTCAAGGGACAAAATGATTTTAGAAAGACAGTTCAGGCAGCAGAGTGCTGAGAGGGGAGAGGCTGGAGAAAGGGAGGTAAGCGAGGAGGCTGGTTCAGTTGTGGAGATGGGAAATTACAAAGTGTTTGAGCAGGTATGGTAGCTGTTAGGTTGGAAAAAGAAGCAGCAAATTCTAGAGATGTTGTGGAGACAGATTAAACGAGATTTATTGACTGACAATGTATGGGCTGAATGGGAGAGATGATTCAAGGATAATGCCAAGGTTAGAGGTTTATGAGACAGGAGGATGGTGTTATTATCTACTTTGATGCAAAAGGTGGGATTTGGAAGTTCTCCACTCTAAGAACTGGGACAGGTTATCCTTGGACTTGTTCAAATCCTAAATGGCTTATTTGAAAATGTCACCAAATCTATCCAAGAAAACCCCAGGTAGACTAGGCACCTGCTTGGCTTTTAATTTTTTTTTACGAGTATTTTTTCTGATTTCTTTTTTATTTAATTTTTTATGGTATATGTTAAGTACTTATAATAATAATAATGCTGGTATTTGTTAAACACTTACTGTGTGCCGAGCACTGTTCTAAACCCTGAGGTAAATACAAGGTCATCAGGTTGTCCCATGTGGGGCTCACAGTCCTAATCCCCATTTTACAGATCAGGTAACTGAGGCCCAGAGAAGTGAAGTAACTACCCAAAGTCACACAGCTGATAGGTGGCAGAGCTGGGATTAGAACAAATGACCTCTGACTCCTAAAACCATGCTCTTTCCACTGAGCCAAGCTGCTTCGGCAGGCACAGTACTATAAACACCGAGGTAGATACAAGCTAATCAGATTGGACACAGTGCATGTCCCATGTGGAACTCACAGTCTTAAACCCATTTTACAGAGGAGGTAACTGAGGTCCAGAGAAATGAATTGACTTTCCCAAGGTCACACAGCAGACAGGTCATGGGCCTGGGATTACAACTCAGGTCTTCTAACTCCCAGGCTTGTGCTCTTTCGTTAGGCCACACTGCTCCTCTGAAGCTTTTTAAAGTTAATTTTATCTGTGAAAATTCAACACAAGAAATAGCCATCTTGATTAAAAAAAAATTAATTGAAAAAGGGTCTTGTATCCCTTCTAAAAATAGCCATGAGATCTAGACCCAACTCAAGTGGTCTTTAGAAGACCATTTCTGGCAAATTTTTGCTATTTTAAGAGCTGACAAAAGCCTTATTTGGAGGCATCAACAATTCCCTAAAAGGCTCTTCCTACAAAATCAAAGGCCTTTAAAACTTTGAATCACCCCCACCCCCACCCCCCCCCGCCCCGCCCCGGTTGTCTCCCTTGAATTTCTGACAAGGGGTTTGGGGGAAGCAGCTATTTGGAAGAGATTCAAAGACAGAGGCATGCTCAGGGACTTTCAAATTCTATTTCAGCTGAAAGTTTCGCCATTTTTTAAAACACATGAAGCATATGGGAGTAAAAGTTAAAAAAAATAAAACTAAAGCCCATCTCCAAGTTATTATGTATAATAGATAGTACATTCTCTTAAGGAACAGATTTTATCGCGCAAGCTTAGGCAAGCTTCTTGGTACCATGGTGATAGGCATTAGGTAGTTACATATATATATATATATATATATACACATACACACTCACCCACATATATTGATTTGCTGAATGAGCATCAAAGAGGAAAGACACTCACATGTCACTCCAGTGATGTATTCCAGTGCTATGTGTTCAAGATGTGTTCAAGCTCCAGTGACATATTCTCTAACTTAATAAGCAACTTGCTAAAGGCAAATGTGTCTTTATCTGTCAGAAAGGGGGAATATTGGCTTATCTGATTTATTTTGTAAGCATGTTATGAGCATTCATTAATTAGTGAGTGTAAAGTACTCTGGAGATGAAAAGCACTAAACATTATTAATAACCAATTTCATATTCTACAGCAAAGTCTGCAGTAGTTTCTGTATGTGATGAGCTGATGGAAATCAACCTTCCTGCTGAATCAACACATCACTGGACAGGAGGATTTCCAGTGGATTAAACAGAATACTGGATTTTTCTTAGGCTTCCAATAGTGTGTAACAAAATCAACAAAGAAAGAGCAGAGTGGAATAAAAAAGAGGAGCTTCTGAAGAGAAAGAAATGCTTAGAATTAAGTATCACTGCCTGGATCAAGCTTATTTAGCCATGTAATTCACTAAATATCTGAATTATATTCAACAGTTTGCAGCATGATAATGCAACTAAATTGAGAAATAGGTGAGCCCAAGGACTCATCTCTAGAGCAAACAGTACTTGTTTAAATAATACTATTTCCTCAGTCTTAGCTTCAACCCATTAAACCACTGTCTATTGCAGCAATAACCAAGCAAAACTAAAACTATCCTATGGAATCAAAACCCAAACTTTATTTTGTTCTAGAATACATTTCTATGCAACATAGCTACGGTCTCTGGCTGCCACATTGTAAGGTAGGAAAAGGACATATTCAACCAAATAGATAGGGCACAGGCATCCGTTTTTTTTTCTTCTCAAAGTATTTTTCAATTTTAATTTACTGGACCAGATCCCTCATCTGTTCATCTGATTGTCTGGTATTATCCTCTCCAAGTGTTAAGGTGTGGATCAAATCCATTAAAAAGAAGGGAATTCATATCTCTACAAGAGAATGATTGTCCTTATTACTTTCTTTGGTGATTGCAGCAGAGTTCAGATTTAAGAGAAAAATACTTTCCTTTTAATATGCATTTTTTCTGTGCCTCATATGTTACCCACATTTAGGTCGACTGTTAAGTAACAAAAGTGGGTTTCCAAGGTTCCAAACATCATGTTTTTTAGCGTTATTACCGGTAATCCTTTATTTTACATACACCCAGGTTAGGAAGCATTCATTATAAAGGAAATTCAATTACTTCTGTTGGAAATTCAATGGGCTCTAAATGAACTATCACCTCAACCACAAATCTGCACATTTATAGAGCTGTTAAAGTTACAGCAGCATCCACACGGCTGAAGGATTGAATTTAGACTTAATATGGCTAGAGTGATATCTGTAATATCTCCTAGAAATCCATTGAGGACACTTATGTAGCACAATATCCTTTAAGCATAACCTTGGTAATGAAAGGAAAGGACTCCCACTCCTAAATAAAGACAACAAGTCCCAGCAGGTCAAATGAGTCCAAACACTTGCTAATTCTGCTCCGAGTACAAAGTAAAAGCCATTTTTTCATGTTTAACTGACAAGTTACAACTTTGAGGATGGGGCATCTTTACAGGCAATTAAATAAAATGAGAAAAGAAGTTTGCTAATATGGTAGACGTCTGTTGTGGGGGAAGAGGAAGAAGAAAAAAAATAAATTGGAGCAATGAAAACCTACGTGTGAAGCTCATTTCAGAGAATGCGGCTTAGAAAAGCCGGGAGTGAGGTTCTTTATATATATAGCACCACATTGAGTGACAAAATGGTAGCTGTCATAATGTGCCAGTTAACATGTCCAATATGAGCCGATAGTTTAGTATCCCCTGGGATAAGAAGACAGAAACATGACAAAGAACAAAGAACTTGGATCAATAATGCTTGGGGAAATAAGACAGAGAAGGTTATTTACTCTGCATTGATCCGTTGCTGCAGTAGCGTAAACTTGGCCTGTTTTTCTTTTGTTAACCTTTAAGCTTGAGTATACTCACAAGCAACTAAAGGAGCCAACTAACAGGTGTAGATTAAGGATCGAAGGAGGTCATCGTACCTCTGTCACCACTAGGCACCCATGTAACAACATCCCTGAAGAAATTTAAACATCAATAGCTATAATAAGGGCAAATTTATCAAGCTTGGCCTACTTTTTCTAGGGAGCCGGACTGTGTCCAGTGGGTTTGCCCTTGCTAAAGCTCAATTGATTTGGACATTCTTTTACTAGAGTTGATTATCAATTGTGACACAGCAAATTTGTTAGCTTCCAAGTGCTGAGTGTATTGTTGCTACTGGAGACTCTAAAGTGAAGACACCTGTATTTGTTTCAGCTTACCCTCATTGATAAAAAGACAGGAGGAGTTGGCCATCTTTCTCTCAATCTGTTTGGCTGTAATGCCTCTACTCTGGGAGGCTAGTTGCCCTGGTAGGACCTTGGTCAATTTTGGGAAAACTGACTGAGGAAGGGGTAGAAAAGATTGTGTGTGAGCAGATTCCTAATTCAATATTGAGCCTGTTTGACTCCATCTCAGGATGAGAAAGGCAATTCCTAAAGGCTCAGGAAATGATAATCTATTTTAACTTTTACCCACAAACCTGCAATTCAAATGCAGCCTGGGCTAGCAAAGACAGAAAATTGTCCTGTATCTCCGAGGAACAATCTCTACAATGTTGTCCTGCTTCCTCCTTGAAGATAATGTCACTAAATATAGTAATAATAATTGCGATATTTGTTACGTGCTTACTAGGCATCAAGAGCTGCACTAAATGCTAGGGTAGTTAAATGATAATCTGGTCTGACACAGTCTCTGTCTAAGGGGGAGGGAGATCAAGTATCAAATCCCTATTTTAAAGTTTAGGAACCAGAATCACAGAAAAGTTAAGTGTCTTGCCCAAAGTCACACAGCAGGATGGTCCCAAAGCAAACCCAGTCTATCCCCCAACTTTGCTATCACTATATACATCACCATCCACCCTGCTTATGAGACATAAACCCATAACTTTGGCATTTTTCTAGACTCATCTCTCATACTCAGTCTGTCGCCAAATGTTTTTGGGCCTACCTTCGCAACATCTCTACAATGCGCCCTTTCCCCTTCATCCAAACTGCTACTATGCTGATCAAAGAAATTGTCTGCTTGTCTTTTGTATTGCACTCTTGTGAGGACTTCACACAGTGCTCTGCATATAGTAAGCACTCAATAAATACCACTGAAGGATTGATTATTATATTACTTCAGCGTCCTCACTAAACCTCATCCTCCTGGCTCTTCCTTCTCAAGTCCATACTACACTTTGTTGCCCAGATTACTTTTCTAAAAGAAGTTCTATCAACATCTCCTCACCCAGTCAATGGTATTTATTGAACACTTACTATGTGCAGAGCACTATATGTTATGCTTGGGAGATGACAACACAACAGAATTATCAGACATGCTCCCTGTCCATAACAAGCTTACAGTCTAGAAAAATCTCCAATGGTTGCCCATCCACCTCTGCATCAAACAGAAACTTCTTACCATCAGCTTTAAAGGCACTCAATCAGCTTTCCCCCTCCTACCTGATCTCACTGTCTCCTACTATAAACCAGTCCATACACTTTGTTCATCTAATGGCAACCTACTTGCTGTTCCTCAATCTCATCTATCCCACCATTGATCCCTTGCACGCATCCTCCAACAGGACTGAAATTTCCTCTCCCATATCTTCATTTTTTTAAAAAATAAAATCATGTTATTTGTTAAGTGCTTTCTAAGCACTGGAGTATATAATCAGGTTTTACACTTTCCCTATCCCATGTAGGACTGATAGTCTGTCAACAGCTCACCATACTCCCCACTTACAAGGCCCTCCTAAAATTACATCTCTTTTAAGAGGTCTTCCCCATCTAAGCCCTCATTTACTTTACCCACCTACCCCTATCACTTGTGCACTTAGATCTGTACCTCTTGAGCACTTGATAACCTCAGTCCCATAACATATATGTACCTTTACAAACAGCCATTTCCCCCGTTTGTAAGCTAGTTGATGCTGTCTCCTCTTCTAGAATATAAGCTCTTTGTGGTCAGGAATCATTCCTATCAACTATATTGTATTATATTCTCCCAAGTACTTAGTATAGTGCCCAACACTTAGTAAATGTTTAATAAATAACAATCGTTGATTGAAGTGGCAAAGCCGGAATTAGTACACACAGGTTCCCTGACTTCCAGGCCAGGGCTCTTTCCACTGGGCCAAGTCATTTCTCACTATCTCTGACAACAAAATCCACATATGGACACATGTATGGATGAAAAGACATATCAATCAGTAGTACTTATTGGGAGTTTACTCTGCACTAAACAGTTGGAAGAGTTCAGTAGATTTATAAATAAATAAATAAAACTATTTGGAATGATCCCTAACATCAAGGAGCTTCTAATCTAGTGAAGCACCAGAGATCTGACCTCATTGGGAACTCACAAAGTCTGTCCTTTGTTGGGAGGAATATCCTATCTACAGCATGATATGCATTTGAGTTATTTTTCAGTATTGACGGTGGGTATGCACTGAGCCATCTACACTCTCCTGCCCAATTCTCCCATAGCCAGCAATACAGGAACTCATATAATGCAACAGCAAACACAGAAATTAGCCTTACCTTCCAAACACGTCTATTCAAAAGTGATAGCATTGACATATCTGTATGTCCTCTAGGCTCGTTATAGGCAGGGAACGTATCAATTATGTTGTACTGTAATAATAATGATGATGGTATTTGTTAAGTACTTACTATGTGCCAAGCACTGTTCTAAGTGCTAGGGTAGATACAAGGTAACTGGGTTGTCCCACATGGGGCTCACAGTCTTAATCTCCATTTTACAGATGAGGTCACTGAGGTGCAGAGAAGTTAAGTGACTTGCCTGAAGCCCCACAGCTGACAAGTGGAGGATCTGTGATTAGAACCCACGATCTCTGACTCCCAAGCCCATACTCTTTCCACTAAGCCATGCTGCTTTTCTACTCTCCCAAGTGCTTAGTACAGTGTACTGCTCATAGTAGGCACTCAATAAATACCATTGATTAATATATGATATAAAGTGTCAATATACACAATTCAGAAAAACAATTAAATCTTTTTTTAATGCTACTTTTTAAGCACTTACTATATGTCAGGCATTATATTAAGCCCTGGGATAGATATAAACTAATCAGGATGGAATAGTCATCCCACATAGGGTTCACAGTCTTAATCTCCATTTTACAGATGAGGTAACTGAGGCACAGAGAAGATAAGTGACTTGCCCAAAGTCATACAGCAGACAGGTGGCAGAGCCAGGATTAGAACTCATTTCCTCTGATTCTCAGGCCTGTGCTTTAAGCCTTAGGAAACACTGCTTTACTAGTGGCTAGCCTTTCAAAAGGCACAAGAATAACTTTTTAAAGGGTCTCTCACCAAGTAATTTTTTGTTTTATTTTAAGACACAATTGGTGAAGTCACAGAGTAAAATTTATTTTTCTTTGGGTTTTTGAACTGAGAATTAAGTATTTTTATTTTTATTTTTAAAAAAGAAAAATCTAGTGTGCCCCTTGCCCTATCATCCGTGAACACGAGGTAGCACTTAAGAACAGAAGAAGGGGAAGGGAGCAGCTTTTAGTGCATTAGGAAGTGACAATGATCTGCATCAGGACTATCCACTGAAGCAAAATGTGGGAAAGCAGTTCTTCCAGGTAATACTAGGAAATCAATTTGCTGCAGTAAACAACTCACTGATTCCTTGTTTGTGAAGATGATATAAAGTGAATGATCAAAAGCCAACTCAATAGGCAGCCATGAAAAAATGAACTAGTTTTCTCAGAAAAAGTTTACACAGTTGTCCTTCAATTTTGAAGACATCACTGCTCGCAGTGTGTCACTGACAGGCTTTCTGTAGCCACAAAGATCTAATCTGCTACCCATCAACTGAGCATTTCATCTTTTAGTAGAGCTCTCCTTCCCCCTAGGAGCCATAACTAATATCCTAGGTAACTGGGCAGAGGAGATTGGAGCTTTAGTGTGTATATTTTTGTGAGTGGCCTGTGTTTAGGGCTAGATAGGGTAGACACCTGAGTGAGTTAAAGGACACCTTTAGTGCCCACTATGCCCTATTTACCCTGGGGATATCAAAATACACCCATTGCTTCTATAGTTCTTGAAAAACCCTGCTTTAAGGAAAACTTGCTCACCCACATTATATTTCTTTGGACATCCAAATACACACAGTGCCAGGTGAAGTTTCCCTAATTCCCCTAGCACTGTTCTATTGCAAAGGCTTGATGAAAACACGGTATGGAAAAATGGAATCACCCCTGGTGATAAGGGCAAGCCTAGTCTTGCCAGTCAGGAATCCATATCAGAAAACCATCTTAGCAATGAGCCTTAAGTGATATCATTATGCTAATTCATGCCACTTCAGAAAGACCAAGTCCTGGTTGAACTAGAGAGACAAACTCTGGAATCGAAAAGTGAAATCTTCTAATGAACTGCGGGAGAAAGTTTTCCCATGTCAAGTCATATACCTCCCCAGCACATTTTTGTCCATTTGGCTTTACAAGAGCATTAAAATTCATGAGTTCTCCTCCCCAAAAGATGAAGCATAAAGAAATGCTCCATGCTCTCCGCATGTAGGTCTCATCTGTCAAAAGTCCTAGATTGCCTTTCAAAAATGCAAGTGTTACATTTTCAAAACAAACTCTTAAAATACAGCACCGCAGCCAAAATCAAGAGCCGTCTGAATGGGCATCTCTACAGCAGATTTCCTAGTTCCTGCCTTGTGTTCACAAACCTGCCTCACCCAGAGGCCTCGTCCATTCTGACCTGTTCTGTTGTCTTGGCCAGTTGGTCGTCTGGCACTTTTCCCAGCAGTCACTGCTCTCCAATCCTGACATCTATCATTGCACCAGTCAGGAAGATGGCACTTACCTGATGGGGAGGAGGCAGTTCCCTCTCTTACCATATGCTGGGAATTGTCAGTGGCGGTTTCACGCCAAGGCTGGCTACTTCTTGTGCCAGGAAACAGGCCTTTTCCATAGCCTGCCAAAAAAAAAAAAAGCACCGATTTTTCACATAACAAATTTCATGTTGAGTAGTTTTACAGCAGATATGAGTAGCGCAAAAAAAAAAAAAAAGATGGGTCACCATCTCTTTTGGCTTCAGTGCTCTTAAAACAGGCAATCAAGGAAGAGCCACTTTGATTAGTGACAAGTGTGAATAAGGAAAGTGCCCTGCCTCAAATGAACTTCAGGTTTTCCTTCTAGAAATCAGACTTTGTGCTTATCCAAAGTTGTCTTTAGAAACAACAGAAAAGTAGGATGTTTTCCTTCTTGTCTTCAGTAGACCCAGCTCCATTCAGCTGAGTTCTGTTTGATTAGTGTATGACCAGTTAACCACTGATTGCATTTATCTTGATGTCGGGTGCCCAACTATAAAATGTTTATCAAATATAACAGAGCATTTTCTGCTGGAATTTCGGGGGATCTGTTCCTATTAGTGACCAAAAACAGTGGATGTCCCCTAAAAACTCCACAGTAACTTTCAACAGGTAAACAGAAGGGGAAAGATGTTAATATTTCTTTCGAGTCCTGTCATGTGATCAAAACTAGCTTTTCACAGCTCCCAGTTCTACTAGCTGGGTCCAATTTCAGAATGTCTCAAACCTATGATTACTAGTTACAGGACATTTTTTCCTTGCTGTAAAAAATAAATTGGCTCAAAATGATCTCCAGATCATGTCATAGTTTAATTTACCATCATTGGCAAAATAAAACAGGCCTGAGGTTTCTTTTTCCCTGTGCCAAATGAGGGTTCAGCCATCATTCCCAGTGACTATCCCAGAAAGTCACATGAAGATGCTATAAGAGACTTCCTAAAATTAAGCTTTTATAAACCTTTCACACTGACACCTCTCCTTGAAAAACTCTCTAAATTATCATACATCAAATTGAGCACCACCCCATCTCATCATCTTCTGATAGGTGAGATTTCAGAATTAGAAAAGAACCACCTCCAGTCTATCAATTCTTTGTGGTCAGGAATTGTGTCTACCAATTCTATTGAATCATACTCTCCTAATTGTTTAGCATAGTGTTCTGCACACAGTATGTACTCAAGAACTGCCACTGATTGATTGGCAATGAGAAATGATGTGGAGAACTATCAATCAAAATACAAGGAACACTCCTACACCACAAAGAAAGGCTGGGAGAGAAGAATTGAGGTTGTGGGTTTAGCTAAATTTTCAGGCCCACAATGGAACGCAGGCTATTCATTGAATATTAGACTGGGCATTTGGGGATGTGTATGAGGAAGTCAGTTAGTGGGCAAAAGATTTGTCATTTCCTGGAATGACTTTAAGGGTAGAGAAGAGACTTCTGGGAATCTCTTGACTCCCAGACTTACTTCAGAGAAGAGAAGGAACTCATCTGTCATTGGAGATTTGACTGCTCAGGAAGCGAGTGGAAGTCTCAGAAAAAAAATGTTAGGGGCATTTCAGAGAGAGCTCGAGTCCATATTTAGGTATTGATATTTTGCATTTCAGAAAAGGTGGGATTTGAATTTGAGGACTTGAGACAGGTTGAGCAGCAGCGTGGCTCAGTGGAAAGAGCATGGGCTTGGGAGCCAGAGGTCATGGGTTCGAATCCCAGCTCTGCCACTTGTCAGCTGTGTGGCTGTGGGCAAGTCACTTAACTTCTCTGTGCCTCAGTTACCTCATCTGTAAAATGGGGATGAAGATTGTGAGCCTCATGTGGGACAACCTGATTACCTTGTATACCCCAGCGCTTAGAACAGTGCTCTACACATAGTAAGCGCTTAACAAATACCAACTTTTTTTTAATTAACAAAAGCATTTCTGTTTAGTGTTTTGCTTGACTTAAATTATGTGTTAATTTACCATCTCTGGGCCCCATGTAACTAAATAACCCTTGGACACTCTCTCTATTGGACAACATAGCAGAAAAGCCATAAACTGATCTTGGCTCTGAACAGGGAGAGGAGAAAAACAGGTGTAAAACAGGTGTCCTGCCAATTTTAATGCTTTGGCAGTGTATACCCTGTATACAAATGTCCCATGCTATCGTTACTTCTACCTCATCATTATCACCATCACAACTGATGGTGATACACTGCAATAGAATGACTTGGGCTGCCTTGCTCCCTCCTTAAGAATTTTAGCCAATAAAAAGAAAAAAGGCCTTCCAAACTTCAAGCAGAGAAAACTCTTTCAAATCAGAAAATGCACTGAGAGGCATTTTCTCCCTGAGAGGTGGTGGAGTTGAAATGTGGGAAATTCAGGCCAAAGGGATTACATCAGAATCCATCTAAGACAGAAACCTTTAAAAAGGAGAAGGTCTATTTTGTATTATTCAGCAGTTCTGTTTATTTTCCTTTAATAAAACAAAATCCTCCCCCACCATAAAAATGCTCATTGCCCATGTTCACTGTAATTTCTCTGCCACATGAATCCTTCACACTCTTTACCCCCACACATGCACAAACATTCACATCTCCTACAATGCTCTTAAGAGAGTTTAAAAAAAGGACAGTTCTGTTAAAGTGCAGAGATGATCATTTGGTAAAATGAGTTCAAGGTCAGTTTTCAGGGTCTTTAGGTTTCTATATTCAATCCAACCACATTTCCTCTCTGCTTTGCTTGCTTAACTTACTAGAAACTTGGGCCCAATTTTGCTTGTGTTGGCAGTTTTAAGGTGTGGATTCATGGAGGCTATTTACAAGATGCCAAGGATGTCAAATCCTGAACATGTGTTTTTGTCCCACAGTCATTCTTTGACAGCAGAAAGAGTCTGCAGCTTATCAGATCCATTTGCTGATATTTAACATCTTTTTTTTCCAACATAGGTTTTGGGTGAGAGGAATTTTAATGTGTCTTCATCCTAAAGCTGACAAAAAAAGTGCCTTTAAACATTTAAGACAGAGAAACTGAAGCTTTATATTTTGATGCAATAAAAGCCAATTTGATTTATTTAAAAACTCAACATTTTTCATCAAAGAAATGCTCATCCTTTTCAAATTATTCTTGATGATGAACTTATTTTATCTCCAGGTAATTATAAAGAGTATTTTAGGCTGGTTTATTTTGCCCTTATGAAGATACGGATTTCTGACATCAAAAAGATATCTTATTAATGGATGATACCTAGTAATATTACAGTTATATACTAAGTGATTCTCAGAAGCATGAAAGAGCAGTTAGTTGAACGAATCAGTCCTGTACTATGTTCAATTGGAGAATGAGAGCCAGAAATAGAGCTCAGATGTCCTGTTTAGAGAATGTTCACTCTGTGTTGCCACTGTTTTGCCCTATAACTTTGTATTGTTCATTATCATCATCATCACCATGATTGACTCTGTGATATTTGGGTAACAAGCACAGAAAGTATAGGTGCTTGTGGGAGGAGGTACATAGAGCATGGCCTGGGAGTCAGAAGGAACTGGATTCTAGGCTCAGCCACTTATCTGCTGTGTGCCCTTGGGCAAGTCACTTAACATCTCTGGACTTCAGTTACCTCATCTGTAAAATGGGGATTAAGACTATGAGCCCCAGGTGGGGCTGTTCCAGTCTTGATCAGTTTGTATCTACCCCATTGTTTAGTGCAGTGCCTGGCTCATAGTAAGTCACATACCACTAAAAAAAACCACAAAAAAACACACCACTCATAGCAGCTTACAGTCTAATGGTGAAGACAAGCAAATGTAAACTGATGTAATTTCAATAGTTTAAAGATCTTGGGAGTAGATGCAAATAACAGCACCACCATTTTGCCTTGAACGTCTGTATACACACTCACTGTTCCTTGCTCTCATCTCACCCACCCTTGACTCCTGGCCCATGGCCTCCTTCCTCTATGGAACATACTCCCCCTCCCTATTCCTACAGATCTACATTCTTCCCAACTGCAGAGCCATACTAAAATCATAGCTCCTCCAAGAAGCCTTCACTGACTAAACTTTCAATCTAACACTGCCTATTTTCCCTCCCTACCACCTCACCTTAATCCTATGGCCTAAGTATTGAGGTACTACCCTCACCCCCACCCCCACAGCACTTATGCACATACTTGGTTGTTTCCTTTTCCTGTAATTTCTTTTAATGTCTGTCTCTCCTGCTGGACTGTAAACTGGAAAACTGTCAGGGGTCATGTCTCTTAACTGTATTGTACTCTCCCAAGTGTTTATTGCAGTGCTTTGCCAAAATAAGCACTCAATGAATACTTTTGATTGATAATCATTGGGGTTATTTTCCTACAGGAAAAGCCCCTTGGAGCTTTTGACTTCCCGGTCCATGTGTGGCCATGACTGTGAGTTTAGGGTGCGGCAGTTTAAGATTTCTCAAAACTTTTGGTTCTAGGGATGTGAGCTGGAGGCTTCTCAGCAGCTGTTTGGTGGTGTCAGGATTTGAGCTGCTCTTTATAAAAATAATCTTTGAATTCCATTTCGCTTTTCTGCAGCTAAACCCCTCCTGTGACTGTTCACATTTACGGGAACCTAGTGTGGATGTCTTTACTTTCCCCATTAATTGAGGTTATTTTCCACCCATTCCATGAGTTTCAACAGGAATAACTCTTAATAAAAATGATCATATTTGGAACATGCTTTGAAATTCTGAGTTGGAAAATAGCTTGCAGGTGCCATGCATTTTTTAGATGTGCAGGGATAAATATTAGATATTCAAGCATTTTACATTATTTAGGTTGTTAAAATCCCTTTGAAGATTCAACTTTTCCTAGGACTATCTGGAAAAAGTCTTTCTTGGGACATGGACAGCATTTCTTATCCTAGCACTCAATAAATGCTTGTGGCCTGACAGAATATTTTGATCCAACTACTGCTCTATGCCTCATTTATAAAGTGAAGGCAATACTCATTCTTCTGTGTCCATGTCACATTGAGCTTCTCTGGACATAAATATTACTTAAGCAGGGCCTTCCCCCTTCCCCTTTATATCTCTCTGGGGCCTATTAATAAAGAGTAATTAAGGGCAATATTGATGGACAGTCTCATGATCTATCTGCCTGAAACTACTCTGAGGTGCCCAACTTGTTTTGGCAAAGAAATCTTTACCCAATTATAGTCCAAGAAACTTTCAAACTAATAGGACTAGTTTTAGTAAAGACAACGCTAGACAGATGGATTGTTTCTTGGCTTGGGAATTCTCAGATCTGGAAGCAAGAGATATGCAGGGGATATGGCCTAGTGAAAAGAGCATGGGCTTGGGAGTCAGAGCACCTGGGTTCTAATCCTAGCTCTGCCACCTACCTGCTTTGTGACCCTTGGCAAGTTACTTAATTTCTTGGTACCTCAGTTTCCTCATCTGAAAATAGCAATTAAATCCTGCTCTCTTCTCCTTAGAACTGTGAGCTCTATGTGGGACAAGAATTGTGTCTGACCTGATTATTTTCCATCTACTCTAGCACTTAGTACAGTGTTTGGCAGATAGTAAGTACTTAATAAATGTCATTATTAAAATCATCTCACTTGCCAAATACAAACACAGGCCTCGCTTACTTTCTTCTAATGTCATTTCTTAGGAAAACTCTTTGGAGGACAATTCAGTAATCAAATCCCCCTGTTTAATCATGCCTTTCCCACTTCAAAAAAGACCAAGACTCACACTCTCAAATGACACTGCTGCAATAAAACACTTCTTGGAAGCCTATAGCTATTTGGTGTACCCTGAAACAGAAACAACAATGTGACATAACCCAAATATCTGCAGATCATTAATGCTCAGGGAATCGTGTACTGAACCTTTTCTTACTAACATCACTGCTGGATGAAAATAATGCCAGCTCTTAGTGCTGGACAGTATTCATGGACCGACCACTGACAATAATCTAATCAGTTAATGATGCTTGCTTGATGATCTTTTCCTGTGAATTGTTCCAACGTTCCATAAAAAAAGAGTCAGCTTTTGTTGAGAACATGAACATTGGCCAAGAGTTCAAGTTATTCATTTAAATTTGGCTCCTTGTAGCAATTTTAATTTTCCTCCTGAAGAGCCAAATGTCAACCTGAAGTTCAAGAGGTTCAAAAGAGAGAGAGAGAGAGAGAATAGGAGAGAGAGAGAGAGAGAGCAGGCGAGAGAGGGAGAGAGCAGGCGAGAGAGGGAGAGAACAGGTAAGAGAGGGAGAGAACAAGAGAGAGAGGGGGAGAACAGGGCAGAGAGGAAGAGAACAGAAGATAGAGGGAGAGAACAGGAGAGAGAGGGAAAACACGTGAGAAAACGTGTGAGCGAAAAAACACAAGAGAAGAAAGAAAGGAGGAGAGATTAAGAGCAAGAATTAGAGAGAAAAATTGGCAGATCTCTCAGCCAGACTGAAAACCTCTTTTGCCCCTCCTATGCTAAACATTATCAAATGATCTTCAACAAAGGTGATAAAATGGCTCTGGAGGTCAGATTAAACCACTGTTCTACCCATTCCATTCCCTTTCTCATACACTTAGGGATTTTTACCCTCACAATATAATCATTTTTCTTAATTTTTTTCCATCGAGAAAAAAAACAACCCCCCAAAACAAGCATTGCTATGTGAAATGTGTATATACATATAAGTTAATGGGTATGTGTATACACTTAGCAATGTGTATCTCACACACATGCATTCACATATGCGGTACATTTAGTATATGCTCCCTCAGGCAAACCAGGAGACCTGTAAGTGGTACTATTTTTCCTATCAGCCCTGGAGAGTACTGTGGCAGCCCTGTGTGTTATTAATGGATAAAATCTGAGCAGCAGCCAACCCCAAGGTGAACCCTATGCATTTAAAACATTTCATCAGACAGCTAAGTATTTTTTTTTCAGGGCAGCGGATATCTCTACTGCCGCCACTCAATAGATCCCGATAGACGAGAGCAATAGCTGGACTCACTAATGTGAAAATTGATAGTATGAGCTCTCCACCGAAATATAAACAGCTCTGTGTTTCTTAAGTGTCAATATCATGGGGCTGGGTTGGTGCAGTAGTAGGGTGGATTAACCCTAGAATTATCTGGGTAAGAAAGGGAGTAAATGTGAAATCTTTGTCCAATCAGACAGCTGTCCGTACATATTTCTGGGTTATACAAGAATGTCCTGTTGAATCCTACTTGCTGTTAGCTAGGACTTTTTTTACTGTTTCTGACCACTGATGCCTGAATGGGGCAGAGACTAAGGAAAGAAAGCAGAAAAGGGAGGAGACAAAGATGGGTGCATTAAGGAAGGCCCATAGAGGTGGACTTCTGAAAGGAATGTAGAATGATGGTGATCGTGATACGGACAAGTAAAGCTTGTAAGGCAGATCTGGGCACACATGAATGCACACATGCACACCCACACACATATACATAACACATGCATATTAGCAAATAGACATACATACACCTGCATGCAGACATGTGTACATATGTACAAATCTGAGCTGGTATGCCCCCAAATTAATGATGGAGATGAAAAGACCTGGAATTAGTTTCAGAACAATAATTCACCTTATTAACATATTTCATTTTCCACTGAAGAAAGCTAATATTACAAGAAATTTGACTATGGCTTCAGAGGAACATGAAGTGTAGAGTTTAGTAATTATCTAGTAATTTAATTTATACAGCTAATCCAAATGATTGATTCCTTAAGTTATGCAAATAATTGATTTCAACTTGTACTTGTCTTTGAGGACTAATGCCATCACAGCTAATATTCTTCTTACCTAGAATTCCCTTATTTTGGTCTTGTGTTTCATCTCTTTTAACACTGTGACAAACATATTGTCACTTCGCTGGCCTCTTGTCTACATCCTGTCTCTGGCCAGGACTGCCCTCCCTCCTCATATCCAAAAGAAGATGACTCTTCTCACCTTCAAAACTTATTAGAAACACACCTCCTCTGAGTAAACTTTCCTGCTAAAGTCCTCATTTTGCCTACTGCTGTTCCTTTCTGTGTCACCCTTGCATTTGGATTTGCACCTTTTCTTCACCCCACTTTCAGCCCCACAGCATTTAGGTATATATCTATAAACTGATGATGTCTCCACCTCTAAACTGTAAGCTCCTGGTGGACAGTGAATGTAACTACCAACTATTTTATGCTCTCCTCAAGTATCTAGTACAGTGCTAGGAACACAGTGCATGCAATATATACTAGTGAGTGATTGATGGATCCCCATCTTTTTTTTTTGGCTGAAAATGAAAATGAACTGTTTCTTCTAACAATAGATTAAGAAATGTTTCTAAGGTCCCAAGAACTTGTTGTGAAGGAACAGAACTCTGACCTCTGATCTCTATCTTTTGTGTTAGTGTTAGGCTTATTAATTAATCAATCAATCTGTAGCAAGGCCTACTGAAAAGAGCACAGGCCTATGTTATGTGACCTTGAGCAAGTCACTTAACTTCTTTGTGCCTCAGTTCTCCTTAGACTTTAAGCCCCATGAGAGACAGGGACTGTCCAAAATAATTAGCTTGTTTCTACCCCAGTGCTTAGGACAGTATTTTATTTAAAGTAAGTGCTTAAATACTATAAAAAATTTGAGCATTTATTGTGTGTAGAGCACTGTATTAAGTGCTTGGGAGAGTACCTATATCTTCCTAAAAAATCTCAGGATACCCTCCTCTTAGCTAATGATAACTTCTTTTTAGAGAAGGGAAAGGTATATTTTATATTGAAACTGAGACACACAGAAACCCACAGCCAGGAAAACAAAAATAAAGGAACAAATTTCTCCATCTTTTGAATTTGGATGGTAAGTTTCTCAAATATTAGGATATCTTTGAATTATCAAATACAGCCCACATTCTGTTCAACTAAAAAAAAAAGCACAAAACATGGTATGGTTTAAGAATTCAGTACATATTAATTGCTCTTGCTGCTGCTCCTGCTGTTGATAATAGTGATTTAGTGAAAGTATTTTCTGGATCATGTTCTTAAAAGAATATATTATCTTTTCTGAACACAAGGTGAGGGTGAGAGCCATTTCAATCTGTTTGGTTTCCCCTGAAAAGTGAATTAAAATTGAATATGATTTCATGAAAGATCTTACATCATGTCACAGTGCAACATCTGTGATACATTTATTTTATAAGAATCTTTATGTTTTCTGCACTGCTTCTAAACCCTAGGACTTCTTATCTCTAGTCTTCAGTCTTCAGTTTGTTTACTGAATTTTCGCTCTGCTTGTTCAGGCTTAAGTAGCCTTCTACTTATGAGTCAGCTCAGGAATCAAAACACACAGTGGAGGATCATACCTAAGTTGAGAGTCCTTAACCCCCGGAAGGCCTACTGAAGATTCTGTAAACAAATCAAATTCTTAAGATAAGGAATCGTAACTGTATCCAGTAAAAACCTGTGCACAACAGCAGTGTGAAATAAATGCTCATAAACATCTAGAATCAGAGTTTAATACTCTTTAAACTCTCCCCTAATCATCTCCCAGTGTTTCAATTCTCATAAACCTGAAATTCTCATAAATTTCAGTCATTCTGAAATTTACCTATAAATGTACACACCTATCACACCAAGTCACTTGACCATAGGCACAGAAACAGCCTCCAGGTTAGAATTACTCAGGTATTTCAACAAAAAGATGTTTAACCATTACCTGTGTTTACAAGGGGGTAGGGGAACCCATCAGTTATGCAAATGCTAGATTTTTCTTAGCCTATCCAGAAAACTTTTTTAATTCATCACTCCAGCTTTAAAGATTGGACTTTATATCCCATTAAATCCACCAGACTCTGCAAGCAAAGTTCTCAGTAAATGTAGAGCTTTTTTTTTCTCTCCGATCAATGAAAAGGTAAACTTTTAGGAAAGGTATGATGCTGTCATATTCTTTAGTGTGAATGTTCCTTATTTCAGGCACTGGAGTAATAATTTACTAAATCTAATATACAACACTAATATTCTGAGATACTAGGAAAGTTAAGTCAAGGAGTTCAGGTAGAAAATGTTAAGGAATCAGTAAAATAAAGCCACACACAGTGCTGCATCCCATGTGAAACCTGTCAACGAAATGGCACAGTGAGAAAGAACAGCAAGGCTTTACTGCAATCAAGAAAGGAGTTGGTTTTTTGAGCTTCATAAAGTTTGCAAAATAAAGAGGCAAACCTGAAAACAGTCCCAGATGCTGCAAACACCAAATATGCTAGCACAAGGGACAGTCTTTGTGAATGCACAGTTCACTCAATTGCATTTATTGAGCACTTATTGTGTACAAAGCATTCTAGTAAGCATTTGTGCAGTAGCGACTGCAGATACTGGATTGGCATAGTGAAAAGGTTTGTATTAGAGAAGTAAAGTGAGTAGGTTGAGTTATGGTAAGAGAGGAGTGAGGGTAGATATGGGAAAGAGCTGATTTTAGCACTTTAAAGCCAATGATGAGTATCTGATAGATGCAGAGATAGACAGGTAACCACTGAAGGTTTTTGAGGAATGACATTATGTGCATAAAATTATGTTTTAGAAAAAAAATATACCATCAGTAGAATGAAATGTGGAATGGAGACAAGAAAGGCTGGAGGCAGGGAAGGCAGTGAGAAGGCTGATTCAGTAGTTGAGCTGGGATATATTTAAACTGATAGTATCCTACTTAACTATAGGCTGCTCAGGCCAAGGAAGATTAGGTACATGTGTTTCTGAGTTTGAGGGAACCAGACTTTAAAAAAGAATAAAAATGTCACAAGCCCCTACCTTCATACCAACCAGGACATACATTAATTCTTTCATTCAATCGTATTTATTGAGCACTTACTGTGTGCAGAGCACTGTACTAAGCACTTGGAATGTACAATTTGGCAACAGATAGAGACAATCTCTGCCCAACAATAGGCTCACAGTCTAAAAGGGGGAGACAGCAAAACAAAACAAGTAGACAGGCATCAATGCCATCAAAATAGATAAATAGAATCATATACACATCACTAATAAGATAAAGTAATAAATAATATATACAAATATACAGAAGTGCTGTGGGGAGGGGAAGGAGGTAGAGTAGAGGGAGGGAGTAGGGGCAATGGGGAGGGGAGGAGGAACAGAGGGAAAGGGAGGGGTCAGTCTGGGAAGACCTCCTGGACGAGATGAGCTCTCAGTAGGGCTTTGAAGAGGGAAAGAGAGTTAGTTTGGCAGATGTGAGGAAGGAGGGCATTCCAGGTTAGTGGTAGGATGTGGGCCAGGGGTTGGCGGTGGGACAGATGAGAACAAGGCACAGTGAGGAAGTTAGCAGCAGAGGAGCGGAGTGTATGGGTGGGCTGTAGAAGGAGAGAAGGGAGGTTAGGTAGGAGGGGGCAAGGTGATGGAGAGCTTTGAAGCCAAGAGTGAGGAGTTTTTGCTTTGTGCGAAGGTTGATAGGCAACCACTGGAGGTTTTTGAGGAGGGGAGTGACATGCCCAGAGCGTTTCTGTAGAAGATGATCTGGGCAGCAGAGTGAAGTGTAGACTAAAGTGGGGAGAGACAGAAGGATGCGAGGTCAGAGAGGAGGCTGATATACTAATCCAGTCGGGATATTATGAGAGAGTGTACCAGCAAGGTAGCAGTTTAGATAGAGAGGAAAAGGCAGATCTTGGCACTGTTGTGAAGGTGAGACCAGCAGGTTTTGGTGACGGATTGGATGTGTGCAGTGAATGAGAGAGTGGAGTCAAGGATGACACCAAGGTTGCGGGCATGTGAAACGGGAAGGATGGTAGTACCGTCTACAGTGATGGGAAAGTCAGGGAGATGACAGAGTTTAGGAGGGAAGATAAAGGAGTCAGTCTTGGACATGTTCGAATCCCGGCTCGGCCACTTCTCAGCAGTGTGACTGTGGGCAAGTCACTTAACTTCTCGGTGCCTCAGTTACCTCATCTGTAAAATGGGGATTAAGACTATGAGCCCCACGTGGGACAACCTGATTCCCCTGTGTCTACCCCAGCGCTTAGAACATTGCTTGGCACATAGTAAGCGCTTAATACCAACATTATTATTATTATTACATGTTGAGTTTTAGGTGGCAGGTGGACATCCAGGTGATGTCCTGAAGGTAAGAGGAGATTCAAGCCTGGAGGGAGAGAGAGAGAAAGAACAGGGGAAGAGATGTGCCTCGCTGTCACATAGTAGAAGCCACATCATATCTCTGATCACTAAAGTTACTGTGATAAGGTTTTTTACTTAGTTTTACTAACATGCAAGGGAGTGACACATACACACACTCACTCCACCAAGGGTCCAAAGCAGTCTATGGTCAAAAGAGCCCATTCTGCCACTGCATTTTCTTTCAGCTTCCAAGTGCTACTGCCTTCTGCTACTCCAGTGCTTGCTTGTATCAGCATGCCTCTGTCTGCATGCTTTTACTCCTAATATCCCAGATACTCCAGTGCCATTCGCAACAACTGCCTTTTATCTGCCTTACAAATTGCAGCTGTGGCTCTATGTAGCAGTCATTGATTGGTCCAGGCCTGTTACTGGGTAAAATAAGGAGAGAAAGCCACACCTCCCTCCATGCTCCACCCCTCAGGCTGGCAATCACCTGCCTAAGGTAGAGCACATCACTGCCTTTATGAAGTCTCTTCCTTGTTGTTATTTGCAGAATCACACACCATCAGTTTCAAGCAGCTTGTTGTGGGCTTTTTACTTTTTGTTGCCAAAGAGCTCCTGAAGGTCAGCATAGTGCTCTCAATGGAAATGCATTCAAGACAATGGGCTCAGTATCAATGGGCTCAGTATCAAGGAGGACCCTAGGCCATCTCAAAAATGGCACTAAATACCAAAGAGACTCCTATCAGAAAAGAAGAACCTGTTCTAGCAAATAAAGATGCTCTTAAAATCTCCATCTTGAATGTCTGGTGAATAGTAAATTTCTCTTTCCAATCAATTCTCCAAGCAGTTTGGTTTTTAGTATGATGCAGTGGTGAAAGAATATGCACCAAATTGCCCTTTACCACTTATAGTTAAGGCTTTGCAAATGCTCATAACTTCTCTACTGAACTCCTGAGGTTGTCTCAAAAAGATTACCTGGCCTGAACCATGAGCCTGAATGAAGCTGTCCCACCCCAAGTCTGCAGCCCTGGCTAGTTTCGCAGGATTTGAGTATTCTTCATGTGATGTCCATGCCTGGTGATTAGGCTGGGTGGCTGGAATTTGTTAATCCTCAAGTCCCCACAGAGATTTTCCTCATTAGTGTGATGATTCTGTGAAAATATGGTAACCTTCTAGCCACTTTCAAAGTTCTGATCTCCCTTCTAGCTTTCAATCCTTCATCTCAATCCATCAATCAATTATATTTATTGAGCACTTACTTTGTGCAGAACACTGTAATAAAAGCCTGGGAAAGTTCAATCTAACAGATTAGATAGACACTTTCTCTATCCACAAGAAGCTCGCAGTGTAGAGAGGGAGACAGATGTAAAATAAATTACAGATATCTACAGAGGTGCTGAGGGTAAGATATAAATCCAACTCGAAGGGTGACACAGTAGGTAGAAGGAGTAGGGGAAATGAAGGTTTGGTCAGGAAGAGGAGGAGGAGAAGATGTGATTTTAATAAGGCTTTGAAGGCCTGTCAGATATGCTCCAGGTCAAAGTCAGGACATGGACAAGAGGTCACTGGAAAGATAGACAAGAATAAAGTTCAGTGAGTAGGTTTGCATTAGAGGAGCTAAGTGATCTTACCGGGTTGTAGGAAATCCCCATGGCTCAGTGGAAAGAGCCCGGGCTTGGGAGTCAGAGGTCATGGTTTCGATTCCCGGCTCTGCCACCTGTCAGCTGTGTGACTGTGGGCAAGTCACTCAACTTCTCTGTGCCTCAATTACCTCATCTGTAAAATGGGGATTAAGACTGTGAGCTTCATGTGGGACAACCTGATTACCCTGTATCTACCCCAGTGCTTAGAACAGTGCTCTGCACATCTTAAGTGCTTAACAACATTATTATTAAATCAACAAGGTAAGACAGGAGGGGTAAGGTGATTGAGCTTTAAAGAGTTTCTGTTTGACCTGGGGGTGGATGGACAACTACTGGAGATTCTTTAGGCAGAAGAGTGAAGTATGAATTGGAGTCGGGGATACAGGAGGCTTATATTAATGCCTGTCTCCCTCCTTAGGCTGTGAGCTCGTTGTAGGCAGGGAATGTGACATACTGTTATATTGTACTCTCCCAAGAGTTTAGTACAGAGCCCTGCACACAGAAAGTGCTCAGTAAATACTAATGACTTAGTATTGATGACTTACTAATGACTAACAACTGACAGGTCTTCAAGGAGGCTGATGAAGTAGTTAAGATCAGATAGGATAAGTCTTAGATCAACATAGTAACAATTTAGATGGAGAGGAAAGGGCAGATTTTAATAATGTTGTGAAGGTAGAACTGATAAGATTTGGTGACAGATTGAATATGTGAGTTGAATGAGAGGGATGAGTCTAGAATATTTCTTTAATTATGGGATTCTGAGAAAGTGATGGGAATGTCAGGGGGAGGTTTGCATCCTTTTGCCTCCAGAACACTTCCACTTGAATGGCACTCTGACACCTCAAACTTAACATGTCTAAAACCAAATTAGTCATCTTCCCTCCTAAGTCCACTTCTCCTAAATTTATTATTTCAGACAATAACATCACCATTCTCCCTCTCCCAGCAGCCCACAACCTCTGTATCATCTTTGACCCCTCAGTCTCCTTCAACCCTCATATTCAAACTACCTCCAGTTCCTACCTATTCTTCCCAGAGAGCAACTCCTGGATCTGCCCCTTCTTTCCCACCTAAACAGCTACCACTTGGGTATGAGTTCAGATCATATTGTGGCTAGACTATTTTATTAGCTCCTTCGCTGGTCTCTCTGCATCTGGCCTCTCCTCTCTCCAACCTGTACTACATGCTGCTTGCTGGCCAGAGGTCATCTTCTTGGAGACTCAGTCTCCATCTCTCTGCCTTTACAACTCTCTGCTTTTTCTCCATGTCCCTCTTCATCAAGGAAACACTACTTAAATTTGGCTTCAATACTCGGTACCAACTCTTGCCTTATGCCATCAAGTCATTTCTGACCCAAAGTGACATCATGGACATGTCTCTCCCAAAATTCCCTGCTCTCCATCTGCAATCATTCTGGTAGTATATCCATAGAGTTTTCTTGGTAAAAATATGGAAGTGGTTTACCATCGCCTCCTTCTGTGTAGTAAACTTGAGTCTCTGCCCTTGACTCTCTTTCATGTTGCTGCTACCCAGCAAAGTGAGTTTTGACTTGTAACAGATTGCCTTCCACTCACTAGCCACTGCCCAAGCTAGGAATGAAATGGATATGCCTGTGCTTGACTCTCCCTCCCATAGTCGAGACTGGTAGAGAAATGGAGACTCTCCAGGTGAGACCCTGAGAGGGAGCTGTACCAACTCACCACCCCTTAAATATCTGCTCTCTCTACCTACTATTCTCCAACCCATTTTCTTCCTTCTTCCCCAGCTCATCTACTCTTTATACCTTGCTCTAGATTCCTGTTTCTATCTTGCCAATCACATGGGTCCCAGTCTATGGAATTCCCTCCATTCCCAAATCCAAAAGATTACTACACTTCCCATTTTCAAAGCCATCTTGTAACCTACCTCCTCCAACATGCTTTCCCTGACTAATTTCCAGCACCCCAACTTGTATGAACCCATCTACATCACTTAAGAGTTTATTTGTGTCCATTCTCTACATTTCTGTATGCATATTTATTCATTATGTATTTTGGTGACTGAAAAAATGTTTATCTCCTGCATTAGAGTAAAATTCTCGAGGGCAGGGGATTTGTCATTTGCTTGTTTGAACACTTGCTTGTTTTGAGCTTTCCAATGAATCACACCTAGTGACACACAGAATGTCCTAGTAGAATGAGCACAGGACTGGGAATCAGAGGACCTGGGTTCTAATATGTGTCCAATCTGATTTGCTTGCATCCACCCCAGCATTTAGTAAAGTGTCTGGCACGTAGTAAATGCATAAATAAACCCACAATGATTAATATTAATAATAGGTATATTATTAATTATTAAAGCCATAATTCTAAGTGTTAACAGTGGTAATCACAGCTCCACCAATTGCTTGCACTGCGAATTTCTGTGACTGGGTTTTCTTGGATGTAAAATGGGAATTTGATACCTGTTTTCTCTTTCAGACTGTGAGCCCTAAGTGGGACAGGGGCTGTGTTTAACTTGATTATCTTGTTTCCATCCCTTCATTTAGAGTGACATTTGGCACACTGAAACACTTTACAGATATCATGATTATTACTATGAGTAGTGGGGTATTTTGAAGCACTGGACCTCTTCATTTGGATGAAAGGGAGCTATTTCTAGCAAATGCCCTTCCAGTGTTGCACTGGAGAGATTTGTTAGGGATCCTAATGATAGTTATCTCCACTTTCCTCAAAATTTCTCCCCTATCAACATAATGAAAAGCTGGCTTTCACGTAACCAGAGGTGGGTTGGCAAAACTAAAGAGATTTGGAGCTTAGCATATTACCTCCAAAATAAACACTTCTCAACACTCCAAGTGGAGCCATTTACCCCGTTTCCTGCAACAAACTCCTGAAGTTGCTTCAGCCTCCTGATAAAAATGAAGGTAACACAGAGACAGTCCAGCACTTTAGCATTATGCCTTCCATTATGGATGAGATACTGCAAGTATAGAACATATGCCTGGAATCAGCAAAATAAACTTTATTCCAAATCTAAGAACACCCTAACTAAAAGTCATGATGATTTTAAAAATCTCTATATTCGATGATATATCTGCTCAAATTTCTAACAGGCAGGGACAAGGCTGCTTAGTCGCCTGAAGAATCTTTTCCCCAGTCTGTGGATAATGGAGGAAATGCCTCAGACTTTTAAAGATGCTCCCTACACTATCCTTTATGGTGCTACTAAAAAAGGAGTCGCTGCTATTACTTTAAATTTTAATAATCTTGAGTTCCACAATAAGGGGAAAGAAAACAAGAGATAAATTTAGTATTGGAAACTAAGTAATCAAAAATTTCAGGAAAGAGCTGTTAGGAAGAAATGGATTAGGAAAGGGTCTTTACACCGATGAGGTAGAACACAATGGCAGCATACAATTAGCTGATTATGGTTTCAGAAATAGATGAACACACCCTTCAGACATATCTATGTAAAACTGAAAATATTGTCATTCACACTCTTGGTTTTGGTTCCCCCCATTGCACCAAATACCCACAGCTTCCATTTTTCAACCACTCCTGCTTAAACTCACCTCTCTACCAGTATGTTGCCTTCATCAATCAAATCCAATATTTTTTTTCTGCATACATTGCCTATTAATTTCCTTTTTGAGTCCACTCTCTCCTTTCTGTGTCATATTTCCTACCTGCACTTAAATATTTATTACCTGTATTTCATTATTGTTTGGCATTTGGCAAGTCATCCCCAGAAAGTTCCTCAGCACGCCATCCATTCAGGACACATCTACACTCATTGTTTTTATAAAGAAATAATTGTTCAGCACCAAGCAGTGTATTCAATCAAATATTGTAAATGTGATTTTTCTCCTAGGAGGACATCAGCAAAGTAATTAAAAAAGGGTGGTCAACCTCCCTATTTGGTCTTAAATCCCTCTTTCAAATGCTTTATTTAACTGCCTTGGATGGAACCTCAGCACAACTGAGCTATAAACAAACAAACAAAAAATCAGTTGGGAATTTAAAGATTGCTCCATTCAATTAAGTAACAGCTCCCCCTGCTGATAGAATGATTTGCCCACACAAAGCCAAATTAATGAAGATGGCCTATTTGAATGCATTTGGCAAGGACAAAACTTTCCAAAGGCAAGATGATTAAAAGATGGATTGTCCACTGGGGTTGATGTAGAGACATCTAAAAGGGGTAGGGCTTCTGGCTCTTCTAGCAGAGTAGCTCAGAATCACCCCAGGATAAACAGTGGCCATAATATGGACAAGGAGGAAGATTTTGCAGACTTCTCCCTTCCAACAAGTCTTTAAAACTGCTGATCTGAAAGACTTCAGCAACTCACTTGAGACTCATTTTCAGTATGGCTAAAGTTCTGAAACCCAGACTGCAAAATCTCAGGAAGCAGCTGGGTTCCTAATTAAAACAAATCGTTAATAGATTTAGCAGGCCAAATTTATGCTTTTCAATTAAAAATGCTATTGCCCTGGGTGTCTGTTAGTGTGTGTGTGTGTGCGTGTGCGTGTGTGTGTGTGTGCATGTGTGCATGTTATGTTGTGTACGTGCAAGCAAACAAACAAGACTACCATTTGCTAATAGTTAGGTCTTCAAGAACATAAGCTATTGGTAGAGTCGATCAGAACAAAACTTCAAAGACTAATTGAATTAATTATCAGTTGTTTTGAGATCCTCATTTCTCTCTTCACATGTTTCAGTAGCAATTTTGGATAGAGCTGTGATGCATTCAGCAGCCTTTCAAGTTCATGAATTTCAAACTTTATTTTAGGTGCCCTTGTAGAAAACCTCTTTTCCTCAAGTGGGTGATGACCTGTTTTCTCAAGAACATTCAGCAAGTAAGTGGAAAAGAGCACCCTGAGTCTCAAAAGCCCAAATTTCATGCCTAAACCAATAATAATGTTGGTATTTGTTAAGCGCTTACTATGTGCCGAGCACTGTTCTAAGCGCTGGGGTAGACATAGGGGAATCAGGTTGCCCCACGTGGGGCTCACAGTCTTAATCCCAATTTACAGATGAGGGAACTGAGGCACAGAGAAGTTTAAGTGACTTGCCCACAGTCACACAGCCGACAAGTGGCAGAGCTGGGATTCGAACTCATGAGCCCTGACTCCAAAGCCCATGGTCTTTCCACTGAGCCACGCTGCTTCTCCAATAGGGAACTCTGTCTCTGATTGCACCAATGAGATGAACTCTAGTCTCCACAAACACAAATATAGTCTTCACACTTTATTGCTCTCTGGAGTGATCACTTGTGAGATAGTGGTAGCCAGAAAATGAGGAATTAACTCCTTATAGTGTTAGGATCAAGCCCAATGTGTTTTACTTCCCTCTAGGGACTTTAGAGTTTTAGGCTAAGAGATTAATTGAGTTATCAAAGGTCTCACAGAAAGAATGCATCCATTCCTATAGCCAACTGCTCCCAACCTCACCTCTACCTGGGAATCTATCCTCCATTTGTTTCTGTTCCTTGCTCTATCTATGAACCCTTCCTAAAGGGCATATCTGCTTCAAAAACTACACATTTCTCCACAACATTTGTGAAATATTTGCTCCACTAAAAAGCCAAACTTCCCATAACTGAATTTCCTGAATTTGCTTTCATTTCCTTAGGTCATATATGAGTTCTTGGTAAGAGAAACAAATTCCCACAACCACCAAAATGCAAACACCCAGACAAAAATAAGATTTTCTTTTAGGTAGAAAAATTCAACTTTAGAAACTGACCCAACCTAACTTGCTTTGAATTTTATGTTAAACCTTTGTGTTTTCTATGTTTACCTCTTGTGGTTTGCCACCATCCTCAGCTTAAACTCTCTTCTCTGCCATTTCAAATTCCTTGGCCAACTTTCTCTTTTTTCATTTTATGAGACTGGGTTCTCAAGAGTTAAATACACCATAAAAAAGGACCAACTTACACCAGAAAAAGACAACTGTAGTTGAACAAGAGTTATTGCATCCAAATGTCTGGTATTAAAACATTATGAAGTGTGTTGAATCTCTCTCCTTAATATTCTGCTTTGAACTTGCTTTGGGCCTTCAAATTACTAATGAACTATGTTTTCTTCCATTTTATTCTTACTGGTGGGTGAAACTTTCTTGCTACCTTAAGATGGAGAGACCAATTCAGGTCAGTAAGACTAATACCATCTGGCATTTTCATAGCATAGTGCCTCCCAATCATTAGTGAGTTAATGTACATACCATGGCTCAGAGCTAGGTCAGGATTATTATCTCTTTCTCTTTTTTTTTTTTGGAGGAAGTTAAGCTGGGGAGACTTAACTTGCCCAAGGTCAAACAAGCAAGTCAACGGCAGAGCCAAGATTAGAACTCAGACTTCTTGGCTCCCTGTCCAGTGCTCAGCCCACCAGGATGAAGCAACTAGAGTTCACTCACACCCAGAGGTATTAGGCACCTTTTAGAACAGCAGATATGCTAGGGGTAGATTCCAGGCAGCTGTTATTATTTCATATGGAAACCAGAGCTAGGGTACCCAGCTGCCTCTAAAATAGTTGATGCCTGTGTCATTAAAATGAAATTTTGCCATGATCTCTATTTGGCCCTTTTTCAAGTAGAAATTCACAATTCACACTGACCTTTTTTGCAGACCTGAGTACCAGAATGCCTGACTAGCCTTATATTGCATAGGTATTGTGCTCTTAATGACCCAGTCAGGGATCAAGCACATTCAGCCTGCCCTATTTTCCTATGAGGTCACTGCTCAAAATATATCCAATACATTGCTATGCAAAGCATTGGAGAGTGTATGTATGAAAAACACAAATTCTATTATGCTGAAATGTGGTGGTCTGGAGAGATTTGTTACCTAGAGGTGGGTGGTGAACACATTATGACAGTTTGCATATTCCCCAAAACCAGTGCGGTGAAGAAAGGTATGGAAAAGAAGGAGGGTTACAGGAGCATTGCAAACTTGATAACACTCTCCTCCAGCCTCAGGGAATTTAGATTAGAGCACAGAACTAGATCGGAAAGGTGGAGAAAGAAGGAGGTTATTGAAAACTAGGAGATTCTATGGCTGGCTCTGGGACTGTATGACCCTGACACATAACTTTTAGTGAGTTGACTATATCTCACTTCCTGTAAGTGCCTGTCCCTCATACTCACTCTCAAGGACTTGGGCAATCTCCTTTTGTAAATAGAACAATGCTTTATATTTCTCTATTACTCTAGAGTGACTATATCAATAATACAGGAAACGCATCTGTCCGGCACAATGAGATTATTTTTCTGATTTCGGTTGACAGTTATGGTAATGGTTTGGCAAACAATCTACACCACCATCAATGACTGCAGATTACAGCTGTTTTTAAAAATCTCAGCAGCTCCTGGAAACTTGGAAGATTGATTACATGCAGAGAGAGAGACAGAAAGACATGCCATAAGCTTTTATGGTGGAGAAATTGTTAACTCTTTTTCTGCGCTTAGAAAGCTTAGGTAATTTAGGGGAAAGCATAGCTCACTTTATGGATGTGCAAAAGACATTGAGTTTGAGGGTGGAAGTGATTATACCATCATCTATCCAGGAAGCAGTCTTCACAGAAATATTCCTAACAGTAGCAAAAGGGTGGCAAGGTAGCTCGTAACTCAGAAATAACCCATGGGGTTTTTACCTTGATAAATTTCCAATTTTTTTTCCATCTCATTTCAAATAAATATACGTGGTTAGACCCAAGAAGAATGCTTTTGGTGCTTAAATCTTGTTCAAATATAAAAACTACAGACGTTGTTGGAAATGAGTGCAGACAGAGAGACTTCAAAAGATCAGGCAATGGCTGAATTCATCTCATCTACTAAAGAGAGTGAAAAAGAACTTGGGGGAAAATTGATTTTTTTTTAATTGGGACTATTTAAATTTTAATAGAAAGCATTAGCATTTTCAAGTCTTGGAATTTAACTACAGATCTGAGCTGCCTAAATTTGTAATAAATATATTTCTCTTCTTCAGTGCTCTAGTTCTCTGTGAATCTTTCTCTGCTTGAGCTGTTGTTGCAATAAAATGATTATGCTGATTGTGCTCTTAGCCTGTGACATTGGCCCTTTGCCAGTCATTGTTACCCAAAGAGCAAAGATTTAACAATGGTCTTGCTAAGCTAGCCAGTATCCTAAAGAACAATTTTTTTTCTCTTTCCCCCCTTCCCCCTCTTCCCCTTTAACTGGACAAATCAACTGAAAGAGGAGTGGTAATGATTGTGTCTTGGCCTGTTCAAACTCAACATATCCAGGTGAGTTCATTTTTCTTGTGAACTCTTAACCCAGGCCCCAATTAGTATCCTATTAACCTCCTTAAATATGGAATTGCTGAGATCTCAGAATACTCCAAAATGGTCTATTAGCTACCCCATTTCCTGGCTCCATCAGATGAAAATGCCAAAGTAGGTCACTCAACTGAATTACCTTGATTAATTTCAGCTATCTGTACTTGGGCCCATGATGTCATCCAAGTAAAGGGTGATATTAATTTGACACAATTCCTGCATCAGATGAAACAAGGATTTTAAACACAGAATATTTATAAGGAACAGATTTAATAAAACACATGCTCCAAAATTGCTAAATTAATTGATCCCATGAACAGTGAATTCCTTGAAGTTTATTTTTAATTTATATGCTCTCAGCTAATTTTGGGATCCAATTTTTTTAATATAAAAACTCTACATCTACACACAAATGTACACATAAATGCTTTACTGCTAGGAGCACTCTTTGACAGTCTACTCTGTTTCCTGCTGTATTCTCAGAATGTCATTTTCAAAGATGACTGACTTTTGCTAAATCTAAAATAAAGTGATTTGGGATTCATAAAGGTGTACATGCCCATTTGAATTTAATGATCCAACTGTTTTTTAAAAAATATTTTTGGAGGGAGGAAACCAATCTTTTCTAAATAAACAACTTTTTTCATGTTATATCTTACATTTTATTGTATTTTCCTCATAATAGCCTAGTTGAGTTTTTATATATAAGCTTGCTTCAGGAATGCATTAACAATTTAGAGTACAAAATTAGAATTTGAAAATTAGAAAATCCCCAAACTGAAATTAGAAGTATAGAACTTTGTCAATAATTATTTTTCGTAGATTGATATTATATTCCAGGTTTATATTTATGGTGAATTACAATACATCCACTAATTCTGCTAACATAGAATATTTGTAACCTATTAATGTATTCATTACAGCAGGAACATCTTCTCTTTAATGGCCCATATTGTTTTGAGTGAAAGCAAGTGAACACATGTTCAAAGGTAATTTTCAAAGTAAAAGAAAACTTTGCTTCCCATCTCTTAAACTTGTCTTTTGTCCTATTCTATTTTAGCATGCAAGTTCCCTCTCAGGCAACACCTGGGACAAAGACCCCTTTTCTAGTTTCAGCTGATTATGGATTGTCTTTGAACTTCAAAGATTCCACTTTGCAGACTCAGACTCACTGTATGACACCAAGATACCAAGGAATGCTGATTACTAGCTTCTGGTGCCATAGCACTGCCCATAGTAAGTGCCTGCTAAATCAGTCCACAATGCTGTTTTCCATTTCCTTTTATAAATGACTCAGTCATTAAACATCAAACAAATTTAGCTATTGCAGAAAAGTCCTTTAGCTGGCTAGAATATCAGTGGTGAACTCCTCATTTTTAGGAAATAAAGATACATAAATAAGTAAAAATAGCCTACCACTAGTGTGAAGATTGAAAGCTGCAGGTGTATATTTACGCTGCTGAACCAACTTAAATGTTTATATAGACAGTAAGACTTCAGTATTCTGAGTCTTTGCATCTAAGCTTCAGGTCAGAGACAGATGACTTCACTCAGAGATTTTATTACAAAAGGGCAAAGCTTTGGAGTTGTGTCAAGGTGTGCCCATCTGTCAGCAGAGCCTTTATCCCCTAATAGTCTTCCTTCAGGTCTCATGCTTCCTTGATCAATCTATCAATCCATCCACTTAGGAAATTATGGAGACTAGAATTCTTCAGCATCCAACAACAAAAATACACACTAGCTATTGAAGCAGGTATGTCTTTGTCTCTCTGTAATAGGCAAATAAATGTGTATCTTAATGCATAAGGAACATCGATTGGAATGAAATAAGAGCAATGCCTTTCATGATTCCTACAGGATTGATTACCTACTCCGAGCAACTATTGTGGTTCATGAGGATGGTAGGAGTGGTTGAGGTTCCTAGTCTTCCCCTTTCCTGCTGTTGTTGTCCTACTTCTTACAGAGTTCCTGATGTTGACAACCAAAACTCCGGAGAGCCATTCAAAAAGTAGGACAGCAGAAAAGATAAAAATAAAATTTCAGTGCTATTTCCTCTCTTCTCCATGAAGAGCCAGAAGAGGATTACCAACAACACGAACAAGTACAGGTATGGAAAAAAACCCACAAAACCAACAACCTTGATTGTGACAGTTTCATGCAAATAATGGAAGCACAGTGGAGGCTGAGGCCAAAGTCTATTAATAACAGTAACAACTGTAGTTTCTTTTAAATTGCTTACTATGTGTCAAGCACTGCATTAAGCACTGGACTAGGTATAAGATAAGCAGATCGACAGACACCCCTAAGGAGCTCACATTTTAAGGGGGGAAGAGAAAACATGTATATAATCCCCATTTTACAGATGAGGAAACTGAAGCCCAGATAAGTGACTTGTATAAAGTCACCAAGCAGGAATTAGGCACAGTAAGTGCTCAATAAATTCGACTGACTGATAGATTAAGACCAAGTAAGAATGCTAACTACTGTTTCTTCCATAGGTGCCACTGCTACCTCAAAAACTTCCTCAGCGCTATACCCAACTCCCACGATATACTGACTTTAGAGAGCGTCTTCTGTATTCCTTTGTCCTTTGCGTTGGCCCACAACCCTGTCTTGCTAATCTTTTAGAATCTGGTCAATTCCACTCTCAACACTGATAAACAGGAGTATCATTTAACTACAGTATACACTACCCCCATGAAAATGGTATTCTGTATATTCCATATAAACTGAAACCCAGAAAACCAGATTCAGAGATAGTAAAGGATTATTGGGCCTTTCTTAACTCCTTCATTATCCCCCTTCTTTCATCATGAATGTTATTTATCAAACTTTTACATTGTGCAGAGCACCTGTACTAAGGACTTGGAAGAGTACAAGAGGGTACATTGACATAATACTGTCTCAACTCTTGCATACTATTTGTCAAATATCATCCCATAACTGTACTAAGGATCAATGTCTTACAATATTTATCATTCTTGGCTAAGTACTACCAATATATCTTTTAACTTTAGGGCTGAGACAGCTGACAGTGTACATCTGTTATAGGGTTGTGTTTCTAAAGCTATGTTTGTTATTTATAATAATATCTTGCTAGATCAGTCAAAGAATGAATATCAGCAGAGCTTGACATACAAAGAAGAAACACTATATTCTATGTCACCAAGTCGGAGAAGTGATTAAATAATAATTCAGAAATGAATAGTTTGTATCATTCACAGTGTATGTGTGTGTGTCTTTGTGTGAGCGTGAGTGTGAGGGTGTGTAAATCAGTGCCCTTTGATATCAAAGATGATGCCACTGAGGTTTTCTTGAGGTGTGAGTGTAGGTGTAGTTAAGATGACAAATGTGTGACTCATACCTGACAGTCTCACTGGACCCTTATAAAGATTGCGTCTTGCTGTACTCATTCAATTAATATTTGTAGCACCTGATGCTATTTTTTTTCACCATATTGTGATGCCAATCAATCATATTCGCTGAGTGCCTACTACTCTAAGTGCTTGGGAGAGTACAATATAAGAGAATTAGCAGACATGCTCCCTGCTCATAATGCCTTTCTCAAAACCTCTATTCAAGAACTACCCCTCTTCTAAGTACTGTACTTCAGGCTAAGAAAACAAGCAATATCTACTAAAATGCCCAGTACCATGCAACATATTTTGGAAGTCTGCTTCAGTGTCTTTTAAGTGTGTACACTGGCCTTGCTATAAATCCCTGCACCACCATATCAGAGAGTTTTCTCCCATAATGCCAATCAATCAACTAACCAATCAATGGTATTCACTGGATAATTACTGCATGCAGACACTGTATTAAGCAACTGGGAGAATACAATGCAATATAATTGGTAGGCACCAGCCCTGACAAAAAGGAGTTTACAGTCTAGAGGGGAGACAGACATTAAAATAAATTACAGATAAGAGAAAATGTCAGAGTGTTAGAATACATGCTGAAGTGCTCTGGGGCTGAGGGTGAGGTACTGATCTGAGTGTGTGGTCAATGCAGAGGGAAGGGAAATCAGATCTTTGTCAGGAAAAGCCTCTTGGAGGAGATATGCTCTTAAGTTTTGAAGGTGGGAAGTGTGGCGGTCTGGTGGATATGAAAAGAGAGGGAGTTCTAGGTCAGCGGGATGATGTGCACAAAGGGTTGAGATAGATAGGGTTGAGAAGCAGCGTGGCTCACTGGAAAGAGCACGGGCTTTGGAGTCAGAGGTCATGGGTTCAAACCCCGGCTCTGCCACTTGCCAGCTGTGTGACTTTGGGCAAGTCACTTAACTTCTCGGTGCCTCAGTTCCCTCATCTGTAAAATGGGGATTAAGACTGTGAGCCCTACGTGGGACAACCTGATTCCCCTGTGTCTACCCCAGCGCTTAGAACAGTGCTCGGCACATAGTAAGCGCTTAACAAATACCAACATTATTATTATTATTAGATGAGTTTGACAAATAGATTGCCATTAGAGAATCAAAGTGTGTTGGTTGGGTTTAAGTAGGAGATCAGCAAGGGGTGGCAAGAGAGAGAGAGCTCATTGAGTGCCTTAAAGCTGGCATTAAGAAGTTTTTGTTGGACGTGATGGTGGATGGACAACCATTGGAGGAGAGAGGAAAGTCAGGAGGCAGGAAGGTCAGTGAGAAGGCTGATTCAGTAATTATGATGATAAGGGCTTTAATCAGCATGATATAAATTTAGATAGAGAAAAGAGGGTCAATTCTGATAACTGTAGTATTTGTGAAGTTCTTACTATATGCATTTTACTAAGTCCTGGGGTAAATATACAATAAGCAGATCGGACACAGTCTCTGATCTACAGTTTAAGGGGAAGGGAGAACTGGTATTTAATTCCCATTTAATGGTTGAGAAAACTGAGGCACAACAAAGTTAAATGACTTGCCCAAAGTCACCCAGTTCCCTCGACTCCCAGGCCCATGCTCTTTCTATTAAACCACACTGCTTTGACTCTCAAGTTGAATGACTGAATTTCAGAATTTTGTTTTGTGATTTTTGTCTTGTACTCAACGGCACAGAAGGTAAAACGTGGTTTCTTCAGCAGGCCAGAATTCATATTCACATAGGAGAGTAAATACTACTTGGTTCTGAAGAGTTTTTGGGTCTGAAACAATGGCACGTCATCACTCCACTTTGCTAGTGACCCGAAGGACATAATGGCCTTCTTAATTTGTTTCTTTATTTCTTTATGCATCATTAAACAGTATGATGCCTGAGCTATTCAATGTCATTCTCTGTAACACTTAACTTGTCAGAGTTTAATGCTTGCAAGTGGAATTTTCTACCGATGGTTATGGAAGAGAAGGAATTAGTGGCTAATCTGGAAATCTTTCTGATTCTAGTCCCAGAAGAAAAGCCTATATTTTATTACTTCTCATCTGAAGTCCAGTTCCACTTCACATTTGTGATCCTACCGAGCTTCTACGCTGCTGAGAGTTACTGCTTTTCTTTTTTAAATGCTGTTACCAGCAGAAGCTAGAGTGGCTCGGTTTTACTGTGGAGACATTAAGAAAGATGAATTTTCCAAAATGAGGCCAACTAGTGAACTGTGATAGCAATGTAATTCCATTACTTTCCAAGGGGTTGAGTCTGTTAGAACCATTCAAGTGTAGCGTTGCTGAACCTTAAAGAGGAAAAGGATAAGGTATATGCTGGTGGGTTGTTTTTTTTCTTTCTGCATTGATGGAAGAAACATAAATAGTGGAGAAGTTGATGAGTCAAATTGGGAAAGCCCTACTACCTGCAAGATCCTTATAATTTCTTGGTGTTTTTTAAGGAGACCTAAAGGTTTTTTCTCTGCCTGGAAAAAGAAGTAAATACTGGTTTCATCGACTAGCATTTAATCTGAGATCAGGTTGAAACAAATGGGCTTCAGCATTCAGGTATAGATTGAGAATTGAAGGGAATCTAGAAAAATTAAGGACTGTGACACAGGAAGAGATTGAGAAGGAGCACCCAGGGAGGTTTGAGGAGAACCACAGCAGGATTATGTCAAGTTAAATAGGGTTTCCAGGAGAAAGGGTTGGTCCACAGTGTCAAAGACAGCAATTAGGTCAAGGAGGATTAGAACAGAGAAGAATCTGTTGGCTTTGTGTGAAGTAGGTCATTGGTGACTTTGGAGAGGGCCGTTTCAGTGAAGTAGATTGTGCAGAAGCAGGATTGCAGAGGGTTAAGGAGAGAGCAAAAGAGAGAATATAGAGATAGTGAATATACCCAGCCCTCTCCGGAAATTCCAACAGGAATGGTAGGAGGGAGATAGGGTGATAGCTGAATGGCACAGTGGGTCAGAAGAGGACTGTTTTTCAGGATGTGGAACAGCTGAGTGAGCTTGAAAGGAGAGGGGAAGGAGTCATCAGAAAGTGAGCCGATGAAGAAGGGAGTAAAGGAGAGCAAAAGTGTGGTTTCACATTTCTCTATGAGAGGCACAGTTGTAGAGGGATAGACTGAAAAGTAGTCTTGAAAAGTAGCTAGGAGGTTATGAGGGGTTGGAGGGGAGGGCTAAGAGAGTTGGCAGGTAAGGAGGAGATTTGGGAGACTTCATGCTAGAAGATTTTGATTTCTAACAAAATAGTTGTCAATGTCATCAGGAGTGAGAGATAGAGGAGGCAGAGTTGGTGGGAAACTGACAGAGGAACAAGGGCTGCGGTAAGGGCAGGTTGGCATGGAGGGGAGAGTTTCTAAATAGGGAATGATGGTAGAGAATAAGTGGACAACATCAAAATATCAAGGTCTAGGAGGGTGAAGGGGACAATTTCACAGAGAGGCACGTAATGAGGTTGTAATAGAAAAGTGGGATTTCAGAGTCGATGAAGTTAGAGATTGCCTAGTGAGAATAGATGATGACATGAGAAGCAGCATGGCTTAATGGAAAGAGCCTGGGCTTGGGAGTCAGAGGACATGGGTTCTAATTCTGGCTCCGCCACCTATCAGCAGTGCGACTTTGGGTGAGTCACTTAACTTCTCTGTGCCTCAGTTACCTCATCTGTAAAATGGGGATTAAGACTGTGAGCCCCATGTGGAACAACCTGATTACCTTGCACCTACCCCAGCACCTAGAACAGTGCTCGGCACACAGTAAGTGCTTAACAAATACCATCATCATCACATTCAGGGTGTGGCCAAGTTGGTGAGTGGGTGAGGTGGGATGGAGCAGGAGGACTGCAGGTTCAGGAGTGTGAGGAAGTGGGCAGCTGGGAAGTCATCAAGAATGTCGATATGGGCATCAAAATCTATGAAGATCATTGTAGGGTTGGAGAAGAAGAGAAGGAAGGTGAGAAGGGTATCCAAATTCTTTAGTAAATTGGAGATGGGATCCAGGCCCCTCCTTTCTCTTTGTCTTTCTCTTCCTCTTTATGATGATTTTCACAGTAGCACAGCATTCACTAAGACCCTTGAGTTTGCAGAACTCTGTATTATGAGTTTAGAAATAGACTGTGAAGCCAAAGGTCTCTACCCTTTAGGAACTTACAGCTTAATGGGGGTGACCCTATTAATGGTGATAAGGTAGATGTTATGACAGATAAGGTGGGAGTGTTATCAAACCAAATGCACTAATAACTACAGTAATATATTTATTAAATTATCCTGTAAGACTCAAAACCACGGAGCAAGTGGAAAATACAACACAGTCATGAACTGAGGCTTAGCATCTATGTTAAAAAAAGAAAAAAAAGGCAGGGCAGGGATGTACCCCTGGGGGCATAGACGGGAAATGCCAGCCTTTAATGATTTGGAAAGAAACATATTTTCAGCACTACAGTGGCATGAGTACATCAGTGCTGTAGTTGGGAGCGTTAGCAGGTCTTTCTCCTAAGTACCTAAGGGGAAGTTTCTAACCACTCAGATCCACTCATGTACCTCCCAAGAGCAGAGTGTTAACAGTGCAGTCACATTGCCGGGGTCAGCTGATACAATGTATTACATCACCAAAATGGTACCAAAGCAGCTACTGGGGGATTAGTTTTAGGTATTTGACAGCTGCTGTTAGATTGCACTTTACTTTTACCACTGTGAGTTGAAAATGAATACCAAGTCAACCATTATTGCTATGTGAAACCATTACCTCAATCTTGGGTTACTGACCTGGCAGGCCTTTCTCTGCAAGCTACAGTCATTTGGGGGAAGGTTTTTACAGTGCTGCCAAATGGATGGAATTCTGGGGGGTGGGAGAAGGCTGGGTTTGTTTGTTTTCCTTACTACCGATTGTCTTCTTTTTCCTCTGGTTTTAGTTTGTTAAAAAGAAAAAGCAAGTGGAACCTCACATAGTGATTGTCTGAATCCTGGGTTGGTTTGTTTTGACTCTAGAATCTGTTGATCTGCCCTTTGGATGTTTGAAAGAGTGAGACAGTTGGCCAACAGCAGGATCAAATGCACATTGTCTGAGTGCTTGAACTCATAGAACATTCTGATGGGCTACGGAACATTATTCAAAAGATGACCATTTCAAATGTGTTATATGCCTTCAAGATAAACTTCCCTCCAGTGACCTTTGTCTTCTCACCTTCCCCTCTGCCCTCCCTGGTCCCCTCCCACCATCGAACTTTGATTATAGCAAAAAGGGGCACAGAGTGAAATAGTGGTGGAAACAGATACCCACCAAGGGTTTCCTTGCTCCAAAGAAGGAGGAAAACATTCTCCCCTGGACTTGTGTGGATGTAGGGTAGGAAGATCTGTTGGGAAGGATAAGTGTTAAGATTCTAGACTGTAAGCTCATTGTGGTCAGAGAATGAGACTACCAACTCTGTTGTATTATACTCTCCCAAGTACGTAGTACCTTACTATGCACATTGTAAGCATTCAATAGGTACCACTGATCGATTGAAATCAGACACAAGTTGACAGGAACATTTTTACACAACTCTTTCAATAGAATTTATGGGGAATAGGTGTGTGTGTGTGTAATAAACCTGAATATTAAATTCTTAGTATCAGAATAAGTACCATACTAAGGGCTGGGGAAGATACATTATAAGTACATCAGAGACAGTTCAGCTAGGAGGAAAAACAGGCATTTAATCCTGTTTGTACTCATAAAGAAACAGTGGCACAGACAAATTCAATGACTTGCCTAAGTTCACACAGCAGGTATGTGACAAAGCTGGGATTAGAATCCATGTCCTCTGACTCCCAAGCCACACTGTTTCCACTAGGCCACACTGCTCAAATTGAACTAATACTATGTAGAAGGACAATAAAATAATCATAACAGTGGTATTTGTTAAGTGCTTATTCTATACCAAGCACTGCATTAAGCACTGGGGGTAAAGGATAATCAGATCCCACATGGGGCTCACAGTCTAAGAGAAAGTAAGAGCTGGTATCAATTTTCCATTTTACATCTGAGCAAAATGAGGCACAGAGAAGTTAAGTGACTTCTTAAAATCACCCAGAAGACAAGTGACAGAGTCAGGATTAGAACCCAGGTCTTCTGATTCCCAGGCCTCTTTGCACTAGGCCACATTGCTACCATACTAAATTCTATAAATGATAAATCTGTGAAGATAATGTATACGCTAATACTAATCAATCAGTGATATTTACTGAGCACTTTACACATATTGAGCGTAAAGCACTTGGGAGAGTAAAATACACCAGAGTAGGTATACATGTGGCAGAGAGGAGTTTACACAAGGAGTTTACAGTCCCACTTCCTTAAATTCCCTCCCCCTTAATATCCAAAAGACTACCTCTTACCTTTACCTTCAAAGCCCCACTAAAATCATACATACTCCAAAAGGCTTTCCTTGACTAAGCCCTCATTTCTCCTATGCATTTGGGTCTGTATTCCTTAAGCATTTTGATTTTTCACCCCACCCCTGTGGCATTTGTGTACATAATCACTTGTAATTTATTTGAATAGCCATCTCCCTCGCTAAGCTCCTTGTGAGCTGGGAGTGTACCTACCAACTCAATTGTATTGTATTCTTCCCAGCTTCTAGTATAGTAATTAGCACACAGTGAGTGCTCAACAAATCAATCAATTGTAGTTATTGAGCACTTACTATGTGCAGAACATTATACTAAGCACTTGGGAGACCACGAAGTAACAGGGTTGCTTGACATGTCCTCTGCCACAGGGAGCTAACCATCTAGAAGAGGAACATACAGTCTAGTCGGGGGAAATGTGGATTCAAATGAATAGTAAATAATACTTGGTGGATTGATCGATTACGGGGAGGTAAACTGGACAAAGGGGAGAGATGAGGCAGAGAGATAGGGTGCTGCCTTAGTAAGGAGGTACTTTATTAAGATAAGGAGGTGCTGCCTTATTAAAATCACACCTCCTCCAAAAGGTCTTCCCTAACTAAGCCTTTATTTCCCCTATTTCCTCTCCCTTCTGTGCTGCCCTTGCATTTGGATTTGTATCCTTAATCCACCTCCACCAACCTCGATTCCACAGGATTTAGGCAAATAGCCATAATTTATTTTAATGTCTGTTCATCCCCCTCTAGACTGTAAGGTCCTTGTGGGTAGGGAACAGGTCTACCAAATCTGTTATATTGTACTCTACCAAGCACATAATACAGTACTCTGCATATAACAAGTATACCGAATAAATACAATTGATTGATTGAGATAAGGATGATGGATTTGTCTTTCTGAGTCTGACTCTTTCTCCATACCCTTTTTTGATCTTATCTCTACAATTTTCTCTCTTCTCTTTTCCACTATTTGTGCTGCTTGTCTGTTTTCATTGCTACCTCTGACCTATGACTGCTGAGTTTTGCTCTCTCTGTGTCAATCTGGGGGTGTGATGGTGTCTGGCCATCTTTCCATCTCTGTTTTTTGCCTCGTTCCCACTCCTTGCAGATTACTGGACTCATTCTTAAATCCCTTGGCAACCACACCACTGGATGCCATCACGAGATGCCTTACTCCTGGAATCTCTGCCCTCACATTGGCAGCCCACTGATTCCTGCACTGAAACTTTCATCCCATATACACAATGCCACTGCTAAGATGGCCACTATCTAACCTCAAAGATTCTGGGCAAGTGATGTGTGATTCTTAGACACATGATGTGACCCTGATTATGCTGGGCTTACAGTGGAACATGATGAATGGTGTTGTGGGTGTTATTTTTCAGATTTAAGTCCATATTTAGCCTATCCTAAATTATTTCTCTGAAAGAGGAGGAAATCTTTGACATCATACTTGCTACAGAGTTATTTCATTTCCCTCCCAGGTTTGGTGCTGTATTACACATGCAGAATGTGTCAGGGACACTTTGCTGATTATTTTTAAAAAATCATACATTAAAGCATCCAGTTCTATATCGTTTTTGAGTGGGGGATGAGCCAGCTGAACACCAGATGAATGACCTCTCTAACACAGCCTGAAAACTGTAGACAAGGACTGGAATCTTGTAAACACAAAATATTTGCCCTTTTGGACTGAGAGTGGCAAGCAGTGCAGCCTAGTGGAAAGAGCATAGGTCTGGGAGTCAGAGGACCTGGGCTCTAATGCTGGCTATGTTAATTGCCTCAGTGTTCTCAAATGTAAAATGGTAATTCTAACTCTGTCGTCCCTCCTACTTAGGCTGTGCGTCCCATGTGGGACAGGGGCTGTACCTGGCTAGATTAACTTGTACCTACCCCAGAGTTTAGAACAGTTCTTGTCACATAGTACACACTTAACAAATACCACAAAACATATGAGGGTAGATGTCAAAAAAGATGTTTTAAGGTAGGCTACAGTGAAGCTTTCAAAAGAGAATAAAAATAGGTAGCTTGGGCTAGTGGATAGAGCATAGTTTGGGAGTCAGAAGGACCTTTGCTCTAATCCCGGCTCTGTCACTTGTCTGCTGTTTGACTTTGAGCAAATCACTTCACTTCTCTATGCCTCAGGTACCTCATCTGTAAAATGGGGGTTTATACTATGAGCCCAATATGGGACAAGAACTGTATCCAACCCGATTAGTTTGTATCTACCTCAGTGCTTAGTACAATGCCTGGTGCATATTAAGCACTCAATAATGATAATAGTAACAATAATGATGATGGTATTTGTTAAGCGCTTACTGTGTGCCAAGCACTGTTCTAAGTGCTGGGGTAGATACAAGGTAATCAGGTTGTCCCACATGGGGCTCCCAGTCTTAATCCTCATTTTACAGATGAGTAACTGAGGCACAGAGAAGTTCACAACAGAAAAGTGGCAGACCCGCTATAATAATAATAATACTAATAATAATAATAATAATGTTGGTATTTGTTAAGCGCTTACTATGTGCAGAGCACTGTTCTAAGCGCTGGGGTAGACACAGGGGAATCAGGTTGTCCCACGTGGGGCTCACAGTCTTAATCCCCATTTTACAGATGAGGGAACTGAGGCACAGAGAAGTTAAGTGACTTGCCCACAGTCACACAGCTGACAAGTGGCAGAGCTGGGATTCGAACTCATGAGCCCTGACTCCAAAGCCCGTGCTCTTTCCAATGAGCCACGCTGCTTCTCTAACCCACATCCTCTGACTCCCTAGCCTGTGCTCTTTCCATTAAGCCATGCTGTTTCTCTAATTAATAAATCCATAAAATAAATAATAGTAGTCCTAGGTATAATATTTAATAAGCTCTTACTATGTGCAAAACATTGTATTAAGTGTTGAGATAGATTAGGCAGGTGGGAGTTAGACACAGTCCCTAGGCCACAAAGCATACATAACCTAAGTCTGAAAGGGGAAAGAGGAGATTGGCAACAAGGAGAGATGAAATGATAAAAGCCTCAAACAATATAGGACAAGGATAAATACATGATGCAAAAACAAAAGGCAGTAGGATAACATGGCCACAGGAGCAAAGGTTTGGGCTGCTTGAGGTTCAGAATCCAACCGTTACAACCGCAGCCAAAGTGACTGTCTCCCCAGCCTTCCTAATATTCTCTATTTTGAGGTCTCATACTCACACTGCTCCTGACATTTCCATCATGGTGTTGCAAAGCAGGATGGGAAGTAAACCCCAGTAATAATAATAATAATGTTGGTATTTGTTAAGCGCTTACTATGTGCAGAGCACTGTTCTAAGCACTGGGGGAGATATAGGGTAATCAGGTTGTCCCATGTGAGTCTCACAGTCTTAATCCCCATTTTACAGATGAGGGAACTGAGGCACAGAGAAGTTTAGTGACTTGCCCACAGTGAGGCAGCATGACTGTTAGGTGGCTGAGCGGCTGCTGCTGTTTCCCTGATCTGAATCCCTGAATAGGAAAGCTCCTCTTCCTCCACTCAAGAACCTTTCAGTTCTATGCTTCAATCAATTTGTTTTGGTGAAATTTTTTTCTGGAAGAGTGGAAAAGGGAAAAGGCAGTTGAACTGGGTATCAGGAAGCCTGGAGTTGATCCCAGCTTGGCCTCTGGTAAAGTTGTCTGTGGGCAATACCACTGCAATTCTCTGGACCTTAGTTCCCTCAACTGTGAAATGGGGGCAATTTTTTCTTACTCTAGAGCTAGGCTGAAAGTGTTTGAATAATATATATGAAACTTCTTTGACCCCCAGTGAAGATGGATATTTTCTAAATCCTAAACATAAAAATGAAATTCTTCCAGAATGGCATTTCCTCTTTTCTTTTGTAAAGTGACTTCATACATACTGCAGTTATATTTATTCATACCTCATGCTGCTTGCATATCTGTTACACTATCAACAGTATTAACAAAATTTGTATAAAATCTGTGGACCAAGCACTGGGTTAGATGACTCTTGAGGACCATAGAAAATAAGTGAAAGATATAATAATGTTGGTATTTGTTAAGCGTTTACTATGTGCAGAGCACTGTTCTAAGCGCTGGGGTAAACACAGGGGAATCAGGTTGTCCCACGTGGGGCTCACAGTCTTAATCCCCATTTTACAGATGAGGGAACTGAGGCACAGAGAAGTTAAGTGACTCGCCCACAGTCACACAGCTGACAAGTGGCAGAGCTGGGATTCGAACTCATGAGCCCTGACTCCAAAGCCCGTGCTCTTTCCACTGCACCACGCTGCTTCTCATTGATTGATTGATATCATTGATTGATTGATTGATTGATTGATTGATTATCATATCTCAAAGATATGATTCCTTCCCTTCTGATACTTTAAAAGTCAACGGATGGAAGGTGTGGGTATAGATGAAAAATATGGTGAGAAGTGTGAAGTAGATACAGTGAATAGATAAAAGTGAATTAATAGGAGGACAGATGTATATGCCTCCAAATTCTCCTCTGCCCTCCATTTTTCACTATGTTTGAAGATGGGGAAACTTTAGAGTAAGGTATAGGTAGAGGGTAAGTAAGATTGGGAAGAATGGTATGTCCAATTGGAGTCCCAAGAATGAAGGCCAAAGATTCCAGGGTGATGGATGTTGAAGTCTGAAACTTTTAAAATATTAATTATATGCTCTTGATAATTATCTAATTCCTCCCCAAAAATTCTAGTTTGCTTTATTTGGTTCTCTTTTTTGCCTATGGGAAATAGAAGCAGCATAGCATAGTGGATAGATCATGGGCCTGGGAGTCAGAAGATCATGGGTTCTAATTCCAGCTCCACCACTTGTCTGCTGTGTAACCTTGGGTAAGCCACTTCACTTCTCTGTGCCTCAGTTACCTCATCTGTAAAAATGGGGATTGAGACTGTGAGCCCCATGTGGGAGAAGGACTGAGTCAACCCAATTTGCTTATATCCACCTCAGCATTTAGTAGAGTGACTGGCACATAGTAAGTGCTTAACAAATAACATAATTACTATTTCCAACTAGTTCTTTCAGCATCTGAGTGCTCACCTAGATCTTATCCCCTGTCCCTCAAAATTTATATGTTTATTTTCTTTCATTTTATAGTATCTGTTAAGCATCTACTATATGCGTAGCACTGTTCTAAGCAATGGAATAGGTACAAATGAATAAGTTTGTATGTAGTTCTTGTCCCACATGGGGCTCACAGTCTTAGTGGGAAGAAGAAGAGTTACTGAATCCCCATCTTGCAGATGAGGAACCTGAGGCATACAGCAGTGAAGTGACTGGCCCAAGTTCAAACAGCAGACAGGTGGTGGACAGAGAATTAGAACCCAGGTCTTCTCACTCCCAAGACAGTGCTCTTTCTATTAGGAGTGAATTTGGGTAGTAAGAGGGAGAGTTCCACTGACCAGTGCATGGCCACAGTTCTCAAAAGACAACTTTTCTTGCCTCTGAAGCCACATGGTGGCAAATTATATAAGCAAAAGCAGGGAGGCCACAGAAAAGAAGAATGGACATCCAGAAGGCTTGGAACAGCTGGTAATTAGAATGAAGGATAGAATATAAGGAATCTAAATATTAAAACTCTCATCATTATCATCTGTTGGGCATATTAAATGCCCACCTGCACATGGCTCAATGCTAGGTGTTGCATAATACAAGTTAAAATGGTATGGCCCCTGCCCCCTAGGAGCTTTTCAAAATTCTATAATGGAAGCAAAAAGCAATGATCCCAATCCTATATGAATGGAGAGAGAAAGAGGGATTACTTACATTCCCAGAAGCTCGTAAACCTGCCCAGGAGAGTCAGTGCTTAATCGAGGCTCCTAAGGGGAGGTCTCATATGAGACATCTCATGAGTCTTCTTATGGAGGTATGAGTATTTGGCTAGGTGTCAGCAACTCTGACTCTTAATTCTGGATCTGCCATTTACTCTCTATGTGATTTGCGATGTCACCTAATGTTGCAATTGATATCCCATTAATCAATCAGTCAATCAGTGGTACTTAGTGAGTGTTTACTATATGTAGACCACTGTACTAAGCACTTGGGAAAATTCAGTACAAAAGAGGGCGTAGATACTATCTCCTTAACCTGGAGTTTACAGTCTACAGGAGGAGATGGACATTTAAATAGATAAGGGAAAGGGGAAATAGTAGAATATGGAAAGTGCAGAAACAAATAGAGCCAAAGAAAAGCATGCTCTCGTGACTAAAATGTTGAGGAGTTCTACCAGTGTTCCACATGTCAGTAGGCTCTGATATGTGCAGGCCCCCTAGTCTCATATTTTAGGAAATTCGTGTTGGAGGCCCGGAAAGCCAACCTTGAAAAAAAAACAACAGAGATTAAAAGTCAGAGTTCAGATTAAAAAAAAAAGTTGACTGACCGCCACCCTCACTAGGGTTATCTATCCCTGGCTTTAATCTACTCTGTGATTAAAGCCACAGCAATCAGTGCCTGTGCCAGCTACTTTCTGTGCAACAGCAGCAACATTGTTTGGATGCCTTACCCTAGATCCAGTGCCAACTGCTTTCTGAACTATGTACGTCCACTGAAAATATATCCTGAGCAACCTGTAGGTTACCATCATAAAGGAGCTGACCACTGCAGCACAGTACTTGTACCTACTAGTTTTGTGCCCTATCTGCATTGCCAACGATATTATGGGCCAAGCACCTGGAACCCAGACCCCTTCCTTCTCTCTTATGCCAGCATTATCTAGTGCCATCCCCCCTACATTTCTGGTGCCACGTATTTTCCTCTCCACGAGCCCGGACCACCACTACCTTCCATGCCCCCCTTTCCATGCAGTAATGCCCTGATTTCACTACCCTGAGCAATCCTTCTCTGAGAATGCCTGGACTGAGTTCAAAATTTCCCATATAATGGAGCTTAAATCAAAACTCTAACCTTGGTTTGCCCGTCCGGGAATCTGAAAGTTCTTCTTCCTGCCCTCCTACGTTAAGTCCTTTCACAGGGGCACCCATTGACAGTGCTGTTTAAAATCCATTGTCCAAATAAAAGAGTGAATGGCAGCCACACAAAGAAAAAGCCCAAATAAAGGCATTTTTCACTGGGGATCAAACCCTATAATACCCAGAATCCCTCAGAGGCATCACTAATTGTTCCTATTTTTCATCAGGAGAGCTTGGCAGGTCTGGTGACATTATAGCAAAAGTCTTCCCAATAGAACCGTGCCAATTTCAGCTTTAATTCCATCAGTAAACAACTTTGACTGTGTTGGGAAAATTCCATTAATCATTCATGTTCTACGAAGAATGATACACAAAGGAGCTGTCAGCACTAGGCAGCAACTTTCCATTTGTTTGGTAATTAAGAACTCGAGGCCATCTAATGGGGCTTAGATGCAAATTTCTTGCCCAGTTGGAGTCACTGGAAAACCTGATAGAGATTCACTTGCACTTAAACCCCTAATGTCAGGTAGCCTAATGGATCCTCACAACTCAGTTTGGGCTGGCAGAAACAGTATTGTTTTAAACCCAAAATGGTGCATTTCTGATCTCTGGTTTTACTAATGGGAAGATCTGGACCTGGCAGCTATTTTTCAGAAGACTAGAATTGGCAAAGTGGTGTTAGGAAGAACACGTAAAGGACACACCGTCCCCAGAACACCAAGCACATCGGCTCAGTGTGTCGCTTTGGTCTGAAATTCACAGTGCAATTTACATTTCAATTCAATCCCACCCTGCCTGAAAAATAGGCAAGTTGTTCTGCTCCCCATCAGGCCTATCGCTTAGGGAAATGGTGCTCAGAGAAACCCATGAGCATTTTGTTGGGGAACTTTCCTACTGTAGTTGTGGCTGCCTGGTTGAAAGTTGTGTTTTGGCCATGCGTTCATGATGATGATTAAATCCTTCAAAATGATCAAGGAATTCAGCCATGACATTAGTCGATGTTGTGAAACTGCATTGCCCTGGCAGATTCAGATATGTTTGATGGCCTGTCTGTTACCCAGAGGGCCATTTTTCCCTGACTAGCTTCTGAGGCTGTCTGAAAAGGTTAGCCACAAGGTCATCCTGTGGAATCCACTATGGCATCAAATGGGATAGTGACCCTGTCTCTTTTTCTCCCCTCCTCCACCCTCTCTTTTTCCCCAACTCCAATGTGTCTAATCGAAATGTCAAAGATTTCTGAAGCTAGAAGAAACTGGAATGAAAAAATTCATTCAGGTGTCACTGAGTTCTTGCATTTGCCTACAGTTCTCTCTGCAAATAAAAGATCTAATAATCCCTCTTACTTATTAAGAACACGGTACCAGAAACATGACCCCTTTCTGACATTTAAATGTGACCTTTTCTTAAAACCACAATGTACTCTCTTGCTTACATGATACTGGGTTAGGCATACTTAACCCATTCATACTTTGACCAATGCTCCGTCAGCAGAAATCAAGGACTTTTTATCAGAAGGGAACAAAGAAAAAGAGTAAATGATTTGATACTTTGAAAATACTAATGTTTGGAGTTCAGTCTTTATTTCTGGCTACAGTAGAACATAAGCTTATTCCAGAGAAGTATCAAAATATAAAACCTTAGCTGCCTCCAGACTGGGAAGATCATTTAAATAAAAACTGAAAATGTAATTACAAAATCCCTTCCTGTTCCTTACAGTTCTGCAGTCATTCTACTTGCTTTGATATTCTTTTACTCAGAGAGCTTTGGTAACAAAAGGGAGGGATAGTTACCACACTTGGGAAGGAAACTGCTTTTCATATTAAAACTTTGAGATTCCAGTAGATCTTACAGCTTGAAAAACATATAATTGGAGAATGTAACTGGAGAATATCCCACTGTCTTCTATGCTACTCTTCTTTCCACAAAAAAGGTGTTTGCAGGAATATATGGTATTACATTATACTGTTTAAATATTTTAAAGCATTTTCTCTTTTTTTTTTTTAAGGACATAAGATGTGTTTGCTGGATATGTTAGATGTTTCCATTATTGCTTCAGACACAGAAAATTTCACACAAATAATGGATTGGTACAATTATGCATCTATAACACTATATTCATGAGTCTTTATAAGAACAAAATAAAATTGTTCCACGGTGTTTTTGCTCCAGGGAAAGTTTTGCTTATACAACTTCCGAGAATTGTGTGCCTGATGGTATTTGTGTATACATTTTGGGAGTTCTACTCTTCCAGTATAATAAGTTCCGGCATTACGTTAGTACTGCTCATTCCCTGCAACTGCCTTTCTCCAGGTTATCTCTGGGCAGATCTCGATTCTGGCTGCTTCTCAGGATCCCTCCCCCATTCCATATAAAGAAAGTCCAGGAGCGAGAGGGCGAAAGTGAGGTGACACAATAGGAGCAGGGTCAAGGGACAGGGTGGGAAGCAGCAGCAGGCCTAGCTGCTATTAATAATCATTAGAGCATTTGTTAAGCCCTTAATATGTGCCAAGCACTGGGGGAAATAATATAATATAATATAATATAATATAAAATATTTAATATACATTCCTCTAAGCACTGGGGGAAATATAAGATACTCAGATCAGAAATAATCCCTGTCCCTCTCAGGGCTCACAATCTAAGTAGGACGGAGAACAGGTATTGAATCCCCACTTTTCAGATGAGGTAACTGAGGTACGGAGAAGTAAAGCTATTTGCCCAAGGTCACCCAGCAGGCAGGTGGCAAAGCCGGAATTAGAACCTAGATCTCCGGACAATATTGACTTGATTGATTTTTCCACCTGTAGAAGAGGTATAGCTAGTTAAAACAAAACAAAACATTGGCTAGTTTACTGAATTCATTTACAAGGATAGAGTGAGCACCCTTGAGACACTGATATATGCCTCTGCTATGAAAGTTTAATCTTTGATTCACTCTAAGCCAGAAAGCTACCAATTCACAGAAAGGCCTATTGTCTCTGAATTTCCAAATGCCACAGGGCTGAAAAATTGAGTTTAACAACTTCTTCAGTGGCTGCAGTTAATTGTGACCAAAAGACATACTACATTCCCTCCCCCCGGGAGTGCCAGCAAAGAGACTGTACTGCAATGACTGCAGTGGGCAATGTGGGACTAAGGGTTTATTCAGAGCTCCCTTATGACTGTGGGTTTGTATGATGATGAAGAAGACATGAAACTTAAGGACCCCTCATTTCTCTTCCTATTTCAGATGCTTACTTGAGCCACTTTACTCATTCTACCAACTTGGTTATGTTATACCCTCCCACGTGCTCAGTACAGTGCTCTGCACATAGAAAGTGCTTAGTAATTACCACTGGTTGATTAATTTTAGGTTTGAGATAGCTAAACCCCTTGTTAGTGATGATGGTGATAAAGATGATGATGATTAAAGAATCCCCTGTCCTATTTGTTGGACATGTCTTGGTCTAATCAGAGAAGCAGCATGGTGTAGTGGATAGAACATGGGCCTGGGAGTCAGAAGGTCACAGGTTCTAAACTCTGCTCTGTCACTTACCTGCTGTGTGACCTTGGGCAAAACACTTTACTTTACTGAGTCTCAGTTACTGCGTCTGTAAAATAGGGATTGAGACTGTGAGCCCCACATGGGACAGAGACTGTGTCCAACACAATTTGCTTTAATCTACTCCAGTGCTTAGTACAGTGCCAAACTAAAAGCTTAACAAATACCATAATTATCAATATCATTATTATTACTAATAATAATAATTAGGAAGGCTTTAGGACTAAGAACTTGTGTGAAGGAATTGATTAGAGTGGTTCACAAGCAATTGATCAATGGCATTTATTGAGCACTTACTTTGAGCAGAGCACTGTTCGAAGCATTTGGGAGAGTAGAATACAACAGAATTAGCAGACTAGTTCCCTGCCCATAATGAGTTACAGGGCTATTTACACTCTCTCTTCTGTCAATCATGTTACTACTGGGACAACAAGTAGAACAAGCAATCCCTGGGAACTATTTTATGGATTATTGCTAGCATTTTAACTGTCATAGATCAAGCAAAGTGGAGGAGTGTGTAATTTTACCAGTTTTCCCCAACCAATCCAACTTACCAGTTTTCTCCAACCAACCCAACCCAACCACATCATTTAGGACACAAAGTTAATTTTTTTGCTTAAACGTTCTGGTTCGGCAAACCATGCAGAACAAATCATCCGGGTGAAGAAGCAGTATGGCCTAGTGGATAGAACATGGGCCTGGGAGTCTGAAGGACTTTGATTCTAACCCCAGCTCCGCCACTTGTCTGCTGCATGACCATAGGCAAGTCATTCAACTTCTCTGTGCCTCCAAACTTCATCTCTAAAATGGGGATTAAGACTGTGAGTCCTGTGTGGGACAAGGACTGTGTCCAACCTGATTATCTGGTATCTATTCCAGTGCTTAGAACAGTACCTGGCACATAGTATGCACTTAACAAATAACATTAAAAAAGGTCATTGTTCAGTCAGGTAGGTGGCAGAATGGCACTTTTATTTCAGCACAAAGTAAATCTGTCATCTTGTACCACACTGGCATCCTCAGACATCACTCAGATAAGCCACCCAAACCTCACCCCCTCCCCATCATACAGCTTCTCCCACCTCTCTCACGCTGAAACTTTCATCACTTACCCTTCCTCCAGCCCTCACCAAAATTTTGATCTGTTCTCCATAATGCCTATGAGTGCTCCTCCATTCCTGCACCCCTGAATGTGGCTCCCCATTCCTGCTTTCCCTATATGTACTATCTACCTGTTTCCCTTAACTGTTTTACCCCCAACTCTTTCTTTAGCTTGCAGTCTCCTTATCTTTTAATGTGCAAGTTATAGGTGAAGGGTTGAACTAGGGTGGGTAAAAACTCTCAAGTGGGGACTATCACCAACTGTCTACAGCCCTAACTGGTCCATTCCTTATACCTCTAGTGGTCCTGAAGGCTGGGGCTTTGAGCCCAGGGAAGTAGTGAAACAATTAAAACATAAACAATAAAGTGGTGCAGGGAGGAGATTAAGGGGGTGGCAGGCAACTATTAGGGCCCAGTGAGGGATGCCATATATGGACCTCCAGGAAAACGGTGTAATCATTTAAACATTGCTGTGGAACATGGGGGAAGGGGGATGTTTTAAAGAGCAGGAGACAGTTTAAATTGACTGTTAAGCGGGGGGAACATAATTTCTCCAGCACTGCCTTTTGAGAATAATGTCAATGAAAAGTAGAGTTATTTAGATGATATATCTGGAGGAGAATCCAGTCCCTAGTGGTTGCCATCCACTGATCTTCACGTGGTTCATTATAAACTTTTCTGTCACTCTGTAGATTAGGGCAGGAAATGGGATTTCTACTGGTGAAGTTTTGCTGGATGGCAATAGGACTTCAAAAAATTGCTCCACCTTTAAAAAAAAAATTGTCCTAAAGTAATGTGCTTAATTTCACTCCAGGACATTGTCAGGGTGGCCCCTCCTGGCCCTTGGAGATATCTGATGGAGAGATGTATATAATATCACACGTTAATAAGGGCATGCAGTGTCAACAATGTCATATGCACATTTTGTAGATGTCAGGACAATGCTACTCAGTCGTGGTGAGTTATCCAGGAGGGGTTCCAGAGCCATCACATTCCCCTCCCAGGTGTGTGTGAACATGGCCACCACTTCTGAGCAGTGCATCAGTGGCACAGGGAGGCTAGGAATTTAAAACTAAAGTAGTGGACATAAAGACATTTGGTGCTCTATACATAATCAGAGGGCAGATCAGATAAAAACAGAAACTCCTTACCATTAGCTTTAAAGCGCTCAACCCGCTTTCCCCCTCCTACCTTACCTCGCTGATGGCTTTCTACAAGCCAGATAATACCCTTCATTACTATTATAACCCAGCCTGTGCACTTTACTAGAAGTAAAGGGGTCATTTACATTACTCATTAGGAGATCTATGAGAGAACCACATTGTACTATATTTTGGAATGGCATAGGTCAATCAATAAATCGATGTTATTTATCAAGTGCTCATTGTGTGAAAAGAATAAATAGTATTTATTGAGTGATTACTGTGTTCAGAACACTTTACCAAGCAATATGACAGAGTTGATAGACATGTTCTCTGCCCATAACAAGCTTACAGCCCAGAGTGGAAGACAGACATTAAAACAAAAAAATATGGATATGTACATAAGTGTTGTGGGGTTGAGGAAGACTGAATAAAATATGTAAATCCAAGTGCACAGAAGTGAGTTGAAGAAGATACGACTGAGTGAATGAATGAATGCATGAATGAAGAGGAAATGAGAGCTTAGCTGTGGAAGGCTTCTTGGAGGAGATGTGGTTTTAATAAGGTTTTGAAGGTGGGGAGAGTGATCATCTGTTGGATATGAAGAGTGGGATGTTCCAGACCAGAAGCAGGACATGGGTGAAGGGATGGTAGTAAGATAGACTAGATCGAGGTACAGTGAGTAGGTTGGCATTAGCAGAATGAGCTGTGCTGGCCGGGTTGAAGTAGGAAAGCAGGGAGCTAAGGGAAGAAGGGCAAGGTGATTGAGTGCTTTAAAGTCTATACTGAGGAGATTCTGCTTGTTGTGGAGGTGGCTGAGCAACTACTGGAGGTTCTTGAGGATTGGGGAATTGTGGACTGAAAGGTTTTATAGAAAAATGGTCTGGGGAGCAGAGGGAAGCATGGACTGGAGTGGGGAGAGAAAGGAGGTAGGAAGGTCAGAGAGGAGGCTGATGCAGTAATCAAGGCAGGATTAGATTAACATAGTAGCATCTTAGATAGAGAGGAAAAGGCAGATTTTAGTGATCTTGTAAAGGTTGTATGGTGAGGATTTGGGGACAGATTGAATTTATGGGTTGAATGAGAGAGATCAATCAATTGTATTTGACTACTGTGGCTGCAGAGCACAGTACTAAGTGCTTGGGAGAGTACACTATAACAAAGTTGACAGACACAATACCTGCCATTAGCTTACAATCTGCAGAGGAATCAAGAATAGCACCCAAGTTATGGCCTTGGGAGACAGGGAGGATGGTGGTGCTGTCTTCAGTGATGGCAAAGTCAAGAAGAGGGCAGGATTTGGGTGGGAAGATAAAGAGTTCTTTTTTGGACATGTTAACTTAGAGATGTGGGCGGGGCATCCAAGTAGAGATGTCCTGAAGGCAGGAGGAAATGCGAAACATCAGAGAAGGAGAGAAATCAGGGCTGGATACATATATTATATATATAATACATTTGGAAATCATCCATACAGAGATTGTAGTTGAAGCCATGGGAGCACATGAGTTCTCCAAGTGAAGGGGTTAGATAATTCCCTGCTCTGCCACTTTGCTGTGTGACCTTGGACAATTAACTTAACTTCTCTGTGCCTCAGTTATATCATTTGTAAAATGGGAATTAAGACTGTGAGCCTCATATGGGATGGGGGCTGTGTCCAAAATGCTTACTTGAGCCTACTCCAGTGCCTAGTACACTGCCTGGCACATAGGAAATGCTCAACAAATGCCATAAAAAAACAAGGGCAGGACCCAGAACTGAGCCTTGAGGGACTCCCACTATTAGGGCTGGGAGGCAAAGGATAAGCCCTCAAAACAGACTGAGAATGAGCAGCCAGAGAGGTAGGGGGGGAACCTGGAAAGGACAGCATCATTGAAACCAAGATTAGATAATGTGTCCAAGGGAAGTGGATGGTAGACAGTGTGGAAGGCAGCTGAATAGTAGAGAAGAAATAGAATGGAGTAGAGGCCTTTGGATTTGGCAAGAAGGTGATTATTGGTGAGCTTTGAAAGGGCATTTTCTGTGGAGTGAAGGGGGCACAAGCCAGATTGGAGGGGGTCAAAGAGAGAATTGAAGGGGAGGAAGCGGAGAAACCATGTGTAGACAATTTATTCAAGGAGTGTGGAGAGGAATGGTAAGAGGGAGATGGGTCTATAACTAGAGGGAGCCGTGTAGTCGAGGGAGAGTTTACTTATTTATTTTTTTAGGATAGGAGAGGCATGAACATGTTTGAAAGCCGTGGGGAAAAAGCCATTGGAAAGTGAACAGTTAAAACTGGCAGTCAGGAAGGAAAGCAGGGACCACTGCACTAAGCACTTGGGAGAGTATAATACAGTAAAATTTGTAGGCATGATCCCTGCCCTCAAGAGTACTACAAGATCTTGGTCCTCATTCCTCTAGGTTTTGCACTAACTCAGAATCCAGAAATGTTTATCAGAAGGTCTGGAAATTCTGGACTCAGTTCATGATGATGTTTTGCTAATGCTCTTGGGCCAAAACTCTCCTACGTACTTAGAGTGCATAACTTCCTGCCGCCACATCATTGTGGGCTTGGGGCCTTGGAATATCAGGAAAGAATTACATCTAGCCACAGTGGATGTCCTAGTTTAGGCTTCTATGTTTAGGATCGGCTGAGCTGTATCTAGATTTCACTCGGAATTGTTCGAGGTGGTTAAAAAGAAATGTCAAATCTATTGTGACACCCTTCTCCCACCAAAGAACAGGGACCATATCTAATTCCCACTTGTGTATTCTTCCTTAGTGCTTAGTGCAGTGTTGGGCATACAGTAAGTGCTTAATAAATACCATTACTCAATGGCAGAGGACTTGCTACCTTGAAATGTACCTGAGAACAGAATGTATACTCTATACGAGAGTCTGTCGTGGAGAATGACAGATGACCCTCATTCTTGAGATTTCAGGACTAAGGACTTGATTAGAATTGATGAGAGCACTTGTGGTTTGCACAACCCCACTTATACTGTCTCATCTTTGTCATGGAATGTTAGTAGAGGGACAAGGGTTCAGCGCATTTCGACTTGCACATTTAGGTATTTTCTGTTTCAGATTCATTTATTGTGGCCAACCTGCCTGCAGCACAGTATAGGTACTGTAATGATAATAATTATGGTTTTAGTTCAGCACTTGCTATGTGCCAAACACTGTACTAAGAACTCAGCCATTGCCACTTGTCCTCAGGAGCTAAGCCCAGAATCTGCTGTCTGCTCAATAAATAAAATTGAATGAATGAAATGAATGAATGAATGTCTTCATGTCCAAACTCAGTGCCTTTAGATCCTGACTGGGACCTGAAGGGGAGGGAGTATCAGGGAGGGGTCAGCGTGCAATAGGGAATGAAGAGACAGAATGGTCATGTGCAAAGTGTGGGCTATAATAGGAGTTGTGCAGAAGAGAGTGTGGAAGGAGAAGAGGAAAGGCAAGCTTGGGATTGAAGTGCCCATAAGGACTTAGAAAACACCATCAAAAGGGCCACTTGGCTTCTGGTGCAGACAGCGGGAGCTGCTGCTTTTGGAGTTGCCTGGCAAACTCCCCACAGACAGAGCTTTTCTCCATGGCCTGAGGTAGGGCTGAGAGTGGCCATGGAGCTGTGGGGAGGGGGATCGTTTAGAGTTATAGGGTAAGAAGGAACTAAGTCTGGAAATTGCTGTTTTGCTGCATGGTAAAACTCTGCTATTTGATGATATCTCAAAGGACTTCTTGTGGATTTGCTTCTCAGGGCACATGACCTGTGAAGGAGCATGGAGCAGTGGAAAGAGCATGGGCTTGGGAGTCAGAAGTCATGGGTTCTAATCCTGGCTCCACCACCTGTCAGCTGTGTGACTTTGGGGAAGTCACTTAACTTCTCTGTGCCTCAGTTACCTCATCTGTAAAATGGGATTAAGACTGTGAGCCCCACGTGGGACATCCTGATCACCTTGTATTCCCCCCAACCCCCCGAGTTTAGAAAAGAGCTTCACACACTGTAAGCGCTTAACAAATACCATTATTATTATTATTATTACTTGCTGAAGATGCTCTGGACTCTCTTACTACCCTTCAATAGTTTTGAATAATTTTTCTCTAATCTCTTCCACTTTTGTTGCTTTCAGTATCTCTTGGGAAAACCCAGATTTCAGGTTTTACTTAATCTTTCCCTCAATGGGAGCAAAACTGCTGCTACTCTTCTTGACCACTTAATCCTACCCAAACTTATAATTGTCAGGAGACTTCTTCTTCAACCTGCTAACCTCTATGTCCTTTTCCCCCAATCCTTTCCTGTGATTGGCTGAGTTCCAGATGGAGTCACCAGGGAAGTGTTAATAATAATGATGGCATTTGTTAAGCACTTACATGTGCCAGGCACTGGACAAGACTTTGAGGAAGACACAAGATAACCAGGTCAGACACAGTCTCTGTCCCACATGAGGCTTATAGTCTAAGTAGGAAGGAAACAGGGACTGCATTTCCACTTCACAGATGAGGAAACTGAGGCAAAGAGAAGTGAAGTGACCCACCTAGGGTCACAATACAGGCAATGGCAGAACTGGGATTGGAACTCAGGTTCTCTGACTCCCAGGTCTGTGCTTTTTCCATTAGGCCACTCTTTGACTGATACTTTTGCTGACTAGTTTTCCCTTTGGATGGGGTCACACATAAGTGGGTCAAGCTTTGTTGTTCTCCCATCAGCCTCCCCGACCACCCACATTTCCTACGTGAGTCTCAGCTCAACCAGCACAGTCTTTTTAACTTCCTATACTTGGCCACCAACATAATCCTGCTGGACTCCACTCCTATTAAATAACACAAAAGCTCAAAAGACAAATTGGAAGTTGCTTTTTCAAGGCCCCATTCAAATACTTCAGCTTTGTCAGTGTGAGAAGGAAGATGTTTGATTACAATGAAGAAGTGGAAACCATGTTTAAACCTTATAAACTCCTTTCCTAAGAGAGAGATGTTGACTTTGCTTTCTAAAGGCAGAAAAGTCCAAGGAAGGGGTATAGTGCTCTTCTAGACCTATCCTAATTGGCTCTGTGTTCTCTAAATAATTTAGCCTGTGCCCTCCATAGACTGCGATAAGGATATGGGTTTCATTTAAAGGTGTCCCTTTCTGATCAGGATGTAATGTGTTCACTGTGTTCGGGGAATTGATTTGTGAGCCCAGAAGCCTAGGTCTAAGGAAATTAAGTTATAAAGTGCTTTGAAATCTTATACCCATTGGTAGTACAAAGTAAAGTGTATTATAATATACACATATTGAAAACATATGCTCTAATACAAACCTGAACACCTCAAACACATTGGAGCTATGTACAAAACAGCATTTCATTTCCTGGGGAAAGTTTCCCCATGATTTTCTCCCTTTCCCTCAATTCTAATCTAAATAAAGAAAATGTGGAATAAACAACACTTTCCTAGTCACTAGTAAAACTTAAATGGCCAAAGCCATTATTCCAGGTCATTCTGAATTCTGATGCATATAAATCCATTAGACTATAGGACAGTTCTAGTACTAATTGTTCCTCAATAATTAATGTTGCTTTCTGATGGTCAGAAAAATAGAATTACATGTAGTTAAGGTCAAAGCTCTTCAAGGGGGATTTCTAAACACTGAATTAGATCAACTTTGAAAACATACTTGGTTACATTCTTCTGCTGACATGAGCTTTTAAGATACAATCGGTATAAATAAATTTGTTTCTTTAGATATGAAGCATGGGTTCATGAGAGTTGCAGAGTATAACACTGAAAAATCTTAATTTAGCTTTACAAAGCTCTTAAGAAGGGTTCTTAGTAACTTGGAATTTCTTACATTAAATTGATTGGCTTTGATGTACTGATGTTTTAGCCATATAATTTGAAATGGTAAAAATTTATTGTAAAAAAGTGTCTCAAAAACACATATTAAATTTTAATATTTTATTTTGGAGTTCCAGGATTGAAGTGCTATCAGGTTTGTTGACATTGGGTTAATGAATATTTTGTGATGGTGGATGCAAAAGGGGGATGGAAGAAGTATAAAATGTTGATGTAACTATCACTTTCAGTAGTTCTGCTCGATTAGACTGTAAGCCCGTCAAACGGCAGGGACTGTCTCTATCTGTTGCCCACTTGTTCATTCCAAGCGCTTAATACAGTGCTCTGCACATAGTAAGCGCTCAATAAATACTATTGAATGAAAATAAATACTGTGAATGAATAATCTGCTTCCTCTCCAGAATAAACTAGGAAGGCAGTGCAATCCACCAATCAATGAATCAATGGTACTTATTGAGCACTTACTGTGTGCAGAACACTGTACTAAGAACTTGGGACAGTACAAAATAACAGAGTTCATAGATACATTACCCGCTCACAATTTTAAGAAGTTTCAGGGAACTTCTTGAGAGGAGAAGGCAGTTTAAGGAGCAGAACTAATAGTAGTGATAATATTTACTGAGTGCTCACTTGGTGCTGTGCACTAGATTGGGTGCTTGGGAAGTTCAGAATACAAAAGCGACATATTCTCTGCCCACAAGGAACTTAAACTCTAATGTGGGGAGTTAAACACAAAAATATATATAGGAGTAGTGCAAATAATTCAAATATTCAAGCATGCTGAGGGGGGGTTAAGTTCATTAAGTTCAAATGTTTATTGAGCACTTAATGTGTGTGGAGCACTGTATTAAGTGCTTAATGCCACTAGAGGAACAAGAAATTCTTCTCTTTAACTCCCACTGCATTCCTGCTGCTCCTCCTCCTCCTCTTACCTCTCTTTTCCCTCTGTCTCTCCAAACCTTGGGTCACAAGCTACGAGCTTGCCCTGGGATCCCTTCAGGGTCTTTGTCTTCAGGATCTCCATGGCTCACTAAGAGGTAATGCCCAGGGGTAGAGGCATTCTATACTGACAGTCCCAGGTGACAACCTGCTTTCACCCACCCTGTCCTCCTCTCTTCCCCACACAGACCTGCTATCAACAGGATTTGACCATTACATACCCAGTGGGGCTCAGAGGCTTTCCATAATAGTAATGGTATTTGCAAACAGTTATGTGCCAAGCACTGTACTAAACACTAGGGTAGCTAAAAAAAAGTTTGGACACATTATCCTTCCCACAAGAGGCTCACAGTCTAAGTAGGAAGGAGAACAAGTTTTGAATCGCCATTTTGCAGAAGAGGAAACCAAGATACAGACATGTTAAGTAATTTGCCCAAGGTCACGCAACAGGAAAGTGACAGATCCAGGATTAGATCCCAGGTCCTTTGTGCTCTATCCACTTGGCCATACTGCTTCTCTAAGAAGAGCCACTTCTTGATTCCTCTAGGACTAAATTTTTAGTGTTCAAATAATACAGGTAGTTTACTTCTTCCCCATGTTTCACTGCTTTTTATAATCTACAAAAATAAGCTGGTACAGTGTCAATGGGTCAATGTGGTTCTTTTTGGCAGCTTTGGGAAGAGATGATGTGAAAGATACCAGATTCTAAAGGCCTAGTGGAGAGAGCATGGGCCTGGGAATCTGAAGGACCTGGGTTCTAATCCCGATTCTGCAAATTTCTTGCTGTGTGACCTTGGGCTAGTCTCTGAGCATCTCTGTGCATCAGTTTCCTCAACTGTAAAATGGGCATTTAATACCCATTCCCCCACCTATTTATGCTGTGAGTCCCGGGCAGACTGGGACCAGATCTGACCTAATTAATTTGCACCTATCTCAGCGTTTAGAACAGTGATTGACGTATAGTAAATGCTTAACAAATACCATAAAGCAAACAAAATAGTACTAGTAATTGTATTTATGAAACATTTAGTGTGTATAGAAACACTGTAGTAAGTACTGGGAATATATACTATTATTACTACTTACATATTTACACTGTACAGGTTTTCCTTACCATCTACTCCCTGGAAAATTGTAGCTCTACAGAAAATTGGTTACAAATTGAACTTCCTAAAACTGGCAATAGTTAACATTTCATGTGGTTACATATCAGAAAACTTTAACTTGGAAAAATAGAAGAGTCAGGGCACTTGGAAACTTAAAGCACTTGATGTGGGGAAAGCAGTTCAGCAGCAATTGTTCAATCCAATGTTATAGAAACAGGGCTGGGAGATAAAATTCCAGTGGAGGATTACAAAATCTGCATTTGGTGAATTACAGTATATGCTGTTGTTACTTCTGACCCCACCATGGTTTTTGCCTGTGTTGAACAAGCCAAGATGGCTCTGATAAGGTCTACATCAGCCTTCCTGACTGCTTCCCAGGAGAGATTATCAATGAGAAGTAGGGTGACTTAGAGGAAAATTCCGAGACCTGGGAGTTAGAGGACTTGGGTTCCAATCCTGTATCTACCATCTGCTTGCTATATGAATTTAGGCGAGTCATTGAACTTCTCTGTGTCTCAAATATGCCAGGCAAAACTACTTTTCTTCCCTCATTCAGGCCCATGCCTGTCACCCCCGCCAATTGTTCCGGACTTTTAACTCTCTCCTCAGTCCCCCTGTTCCTCCCCCTCCCCCATCCCTCAGCCCAACGATCTGGCCACCTACTTCATTACGAAAATTAACACTATCAGTTCTGAGCTCCCCAAAGTCACCCCTCCCTCTTCACCACTCCCCCCTGCCCCAACTCTCTCCCCTACTTTCCCATCCTTCCCTGCAGTATCCTCAGAGGAGATCTCCTCCCTCCTCGCAAGTGCCACCCCCTCCACCTGTGCTTTGGAACCCATTCCAGCTCACCTTATAATAACTATCGTCCCTTCCCTCCTCCCTTCTTTAGCTTCCATCTTTAACCAGTCACTTTCCAATGGCTTCTTCCCCTCTGCCTTCAAACATGCGCATGTCTCCCCCATCCTAAAAAAACCCCTCTCTCGACCCCACTTCCCCTTCCAGTTATTGTCCTATCTCCCTCCTACTTTTCCTTTCCAAACTTCTAGAACGAGTTATCTACACTCATTCCCTTGAATTCCTCAACTCCAACTCTTTCCTGGACCCCCTCCAAACTGGCTTCCAGCCCCTCCACTCCACCGAAATTGCCCTCTCAAAGGTAACCCATGACCTCCTTCTTGCCAAATCTAATGGCTTCTACTCTATTCTAATCGTCCTCAACCTCTCAGCTGCCTTTGACACTGTCGACCATCCCCTTCTCCTCCACACTTTATCTCACCTTGGCTTCACTGACTCTGTCCTCTCCTGGTTCTCCTCTTATCTTTTTAGCCGTTCATTCTCGAACTCCTTCGCAGGCTCCTCCTCCCCCTCCCATCCACTAACTGTAGGGGTTCCCATGGGTCAGTTCTTGGCCCTCTTCTGTTCTCCATCTACACTCACTCCCTTGGTGAACTCATTTACTCTCACGGCTTAAACTATCATCTCTACACAGATGACACCCAAATCTACATCTCCTCCCCGGTTCTCTCCCTCTCCCTCCAGGCTCGTATCTCCTCCTGCCTCCAGGACATCTCCACCTGGATAACTGGCCGCCACCTAAAATTCAACATGACTAAAACTGAGCTCCTTATCTTCCCTCCCAAACCCTGTCCTCTCCCTGACTTCCCCGTCACTGTGGACGGCACTACAATCCTTCCCTCTCACATGCCCACAACCTTGGTGTCATCCTTGACTCAGCTCTCTCATTTACACCACACATCCAATCCGTCACCACCACCTGCCGGTCTCATCTTCACAATACCGCCAAGATCTGCCCTTTCCTCTCCATCCAAACTGCTATCGTGCTAGTACAAGCTCTCACAATATCCCAATTGGATTACTGTGTCAGCCTCCTCTTGGATCTCCCTTCCTCCTGTCTCTCCTCAATCCAGTTTATTTTTCCTTCCACTGCCTGGATCATCTTCCTACAGAAACACTCTGGGCATGCCACTCCCTCCTCAAAAATGTCCAGTGGTTGCCTATCAGCCTTCATATGAAACAAAAGCTCCTCACTCTTGGCTTCCAAGCTCTCCATCACCTTGCCCCCTCCTACCTCACCTCCCTTCTCTCTTTCACCTGCCCACCCCATACATTCTGCTCCTCTGCCGCTCACCTCCCCACTGTCCCCCACATTCACGCCTATCCCGCCGTCGGCCCCTGGCCCATGTCCTACTGCTGTCCTGGAATGCCCTCCCTCCTAACATCCGCCAAACTAATTCTTTTCTCCTCTTCAAAGCCCTACTGAGAGCTCATCTCCTCCAGGAGGCCTTCCCAGACTGAGCTCCCCTTTCCCCTCTGCTCCCCCTCCTCTCCCCCCCACCCTCTGCTCTTCCCCCTTCCCCTCATTTGTATATATTATTTATTACCTTATTTATTTTGTTAATGAGGTGTATATCTCCTTGATTCTATTTATCTTGATGATGTTGTCTTGTTTCGTTTTATTCTGTTTTGCTTTGCTGTCTCCCCCGTTTAGACTGTAAACCCGTCATTGGGCAGGGATTGTCTCTATCTGTTGCCAAACTGTACATTCCAAGCCCGTACAGTGCTCTGCACATAGTAAGCTCTCAGTAAATACTATTGAATGAATGAAATGTGGACAGGAAATGTGTCCTTTTATTGTTGTTTTGTACTTTCCCAAGAGCTTTGTACAGTGTTCTGCACACAGTAAGCGCTCAATAAATACGATTGAATGAATGAATGGATGTAAAAATGGAATTTTGATGCCTTCCTTCGACTTACAGCATGAGCCCCATATGGTATGGAGACAGTTTACGACCTGATTGTCTTGTCTCTACCCCAGTGCTTAGTTCAGTGTTCGGCACATAGGAAGAGTTTAACAAATACCACTATTATTATTATTGAAAAAAAATCCTCAAATTTGCTGAGTAATAAATAGTCCTGTCACCAGTGTTGCCTTATTTTTGTGAAAGAGCTGTGGATGTGTAGATGTCTTACCAGCCAAGGATTCTTACAGTTGGGATGACCGTCTACAATCTTGCCAGGAAATATTCTCAAAGATCTCCATTTTGTTATGACGCTCTGATTCATCTAACACAGCACATTTTCAGGAGGGGAAAAAGTGACTGCAAAAAAAAAATCACCAATTTTTAGAGAGTAAGGAATTATGCTATTTTTGCCTAGGAAAGCTGTGTTTGCTGATGAAAAATTCTTTCTTGGACCAAATTCATGCATTTGTGTATGTGTTTGTTTTCATACACAAATGTTTACAAAGTGAAGAGTGGCAGTTTTGCAGGCAGCTTCCGACAGTAATATTCATTGGAATAAATATTTCAGGTCATGGCTTCTATACCATGTTACTCTGGAGGGCTCTCCTGCAGTGCTTTGTTCCACATGCTCAAGCCTCTTGATGCCTCCCAGGTGGTGGTGGTGGGAAAGCAGTAGGAGTTGTATATTTTCGTGGGTAGGAAACACAATATACATTCCTTGCATAATGGAATTTTGAGGCAAAATTAAACTTCGACCTCATTTGGATACCATCATTGCTGGTTTTGGTTGCTTACAATTCTTTCTTTCAAATTTGGGTAGAATACCCTGCCATGAAATTAGCCAAACTAATTATGTATTCCAAATTGACTCCCACTTTGTGCTAAGTGTGATATTTCTTTCTTCTCCAGCTATTTCTCCCTTCCTCCATTCAGCTGAATGTTATTTATCTTGTTAGAAATTTACCAAAATTAATTATAGGCCTTTTTAAAAAGTACCATGTATCTAAAAAGTTCATGTTTAATGGCTGCTGGGAATATTATAGGCTCAAATGAGAATACTTGTTTGAAATAAAGTTTTGTTCTCTTTTAAACTCATTCCAGCTTTTGGTTAGACATCCCAAGAGAAATATATATATATATATACATATATATGTATATATATATACACACACATATATATACATACACACACACATATACACACACATATATATGTGTGTGTGTGTATATATATATATATTTGTTTTAAATGCCTTGTTTTCAGAGGGGGCAAATTCAAGGTCAGGTAAGACAGTTGATCCACTTTAACATTAGTGGCTATGCAGATGAACATATTTGACATATTTAAATAAAACATTCTAATAGCATGTTCTGGCCTTGAAGGCCTCAGGCAGCATACGTTGTATTTGTTAGACAGCATGGCTTAATTACTCTCATAAATGAATTATACCAATTTCAATTTAAAACCATAAATGTTGCAGTTGAACCTGGGTCAAATTAAACTTTCTGTCAATTATGCAGATTACTTAAGCAATTATGTAAATCGTTAATAAATTCTTAAGTGGAGGGAGATTTTTTCCTGCAAAAATATATATTTTATGTTACTATGCTTAAACACTTTAAGGGCATGAATGTATGGGTGGGGAGATAGAGTGTAGTTTTAAATAGCCAAATGGGAATACCTCCTTTAAGCCACTACGTGCAAGGGGGAAAAAAGTGGGCTTTTGCTCACTTGCAGGTTAAAAATTTCAATACATTGTATACTAAAAAAATTCACAATTGTGCAGTTGGAATCCAGGTAGGTGTTGTAAACCCAGGAAAAATATACAATTGTGGCATATGAATGACCCATGAGGCAAGGAAACAGAGAATCAAACTACTGTGTGTGGGTTTTTTTTTTAGTTATAATGATTTCTCACCGTTAGATTTATTTTTATAGATCCAATTATGCCTTTTAGGTCTGAGGGTTGAAATTAATAATATGTATGCCTGTCTTAATTAAAAAAATAATCTTCCAAGGAGATGAAAACGTTTGCTATTCCTTATCTTACCACCTAAACTCTGTTCTCCCCCAGTCTTTTCTATCACTATAGACAGCACCACTGTCCATCCTCCTTTACAAGCCCATAATCTCAGCACTATCCTTGACTCACTTTTTTCATTCAACCCACATATTCATTCTATAACCAAATCCTGTTAATTCTACTTTCACAACATGGTAAATTCCATGCTTTCCTTTCAACTCAAACTGCTACTATGCTGATCCAACCACTTATATCCAAGTCTTGACTACTATTGCATCCGACTCCTTGTTTACCTACCAGCGTCCTGACTTTCCCCACCCTAGTTCAGAGTTCATATTTCATTGATCACTTTTCTAAAAAAGTGCATTCCACATCTCCCTACTCCTCAAGAACCTCCAGTGGCTGCCCATTCACCTACACATCAAACAGAGACTCCTTACCACCAGCTTTAAAAGATTCATTCAGTTCACCCTCTCCTACCTTGTTTCACTGATTTCCTCCTACAAACCACTCTGCACACTTCACTTCTCCAAAGTCAACTGTACCTCAATCGCATCTCACCACCGATTACTTGTCCACATTTACGTTCTGGCTGAACTCCTCCCCCTTCATATATGACAGAACCTCACTCTCTCCACCTTCAAAGACTTAATAAAATCCAAACCCCTCCAAAAAGGCCTTCCATGACTAAGCCCTCATTTCCCTACCCCATCTCCTTTCTGCATTACACTTGCACTTATAACTGAACTCTTGAATAACCAGATTATTCACCCCACCCTCAGACACACAACACTTATGTACTTGTCCATGATCTATTTTAATGTCCATCTTCCCCTCTAAACTGTAAGCTCCTTGCGAGTAGGCAATCTGTCTACCAACTCTTTTGTACTATATTCTCCCAAACACTTAGTACAGTGCTCTGCCCACAGTAAGTACTAAGTAAATACCAATGATTGATTGATTCCATATGGAAAAGCAGTCCTCCCTAGTAAAATGGTCAAATTATTTGATCTTGAGTTTAACAACTTTCCTTTTTTGAGAATTCATATCACATGGACGCTTTCTAGTCTCACAATATCTCAGAGATTTAAGGACAGATATTTTCCTCTGCATTTTATAGATAGAAAAACTGAGGTCCGTTAGTAGCAAGGTCAGGACTAGAACACAGTTCACAAACCTTAGCCCAGTCTGGGATGCCTTTCTATGTGGAAACTTTTAGGTAGAAATACTCCAAAAATGAAGATGCCATTTCATGGTTGCAAGCATTCACACAACTAAAGTCTCTTGCCTGAATTTTATTTCTGTTCCTGCCATTCACATGAAATGAAGTGCAGTCCTCCCTTCTCATTTCAGTACAGTTCTACCCTTTAAAACACATAATATTCTTAAGCACACTTGCTTGCCAGATAAAGTTGAAAGGCACCTTTACTTTAATGGATCACTTTTTTTTTTGGAAATACATAGAACATCTGACTCCTGAGATGGGAAAGAACAATATCTAAATAAGTATCCTGTGCTTGGTAGTGAAATAGTCCAGTTCTCTGAGTGTGGCTCTTCAGAAACCCAATCAATCAATAGTATTTATTGAGCACTTACTATGGGCAGACCACTGTACTAAGTGCTTGGGAGAGTAGAAAAGAATTCACAGATGGGTCCACTTTTATCAGTAATCAGTAGTAATCAGTGTGGCTTAATGTTGGTCTCTCATATGGT